>NC_089766.1:41060620-41085620 GCF_040412425.1 Macrobrachium rosenbergii
AAACTGGAAATACCCTGGAATTAAGTGAACTGGATTCAAGAACCATAATAGAGGCGTTAGTATGGGGTCTAGGACTAGTTCTGATGTTTTGGAGTCGAGGCCTCGTGTTGGAGGTAACTTGGAAAGAACTGGGACTGGGTAAGAAGTATTTAATGGTATTACTACAACAAGTGGAAGTGATGACAGCAGCTAGAGTAAGATAATGGGATAGGAACTACTGGTAGCTTTTCTAGCCGTTGGTGAGTGTTCACTTTCAGTATTTATTTTACCAAGCGCATTTTTCATTGACTGTGTACTTTAGCCTTTTTCCGTTTTTCTTCTTATTAATATCCAAAACATAGTAATATTTAACAACTGAAATAGTGCAGGACAACGAAAGTGGCGGAAGCAAAAACAATTTCAGATGTACTTTCTGATGATTACTTTGACTTTTTTCGTACGCCAGTATTAGTTCCATGCTTTTATCATAATTGGTACACCTACACATTTGTAACGGACTGTAAAACGTCAAAACGAGACATCGAAACTCCTTAAGTTTTTATTATTCTGGAATATATCCCGGTGATACTAGACAGCAAAATTAACCGTCGCTGTAACCTGGTATATAATTAAAATCGTGCTGCCTGGTAGCCTCAATAACAGTTCTGAAACTGTATATAATCGCCGTTCATCCATTGTCCGGTTTTAGTACGCATGCCCGGATAGTTTTAGAGTTGCTCCTTTTGATGAAATAAAATTCCTCCTGGTCAGAAAAACCACAAGGGAGTTGGAGGTTTAAAGCACTTCAAAACTCTGGAAGCTTCTCAGTAAAATGTATTTGAGTGGGGCTGGGCCTTTCGGGGTATTAACCCGGTATGCCTCCACCTACTCCTTGCGACGCCGTGTTTAGTACTAGGCCCTCGGGGATCAAAGTATTATATACACCCATTTCTATATTGTGTCGTCGACAAATTATTTTATTAATAATCGATATCTTCGTGTGGCCGTCTACTTTACTTAGCTTGAGTTTACCCTGGACTTTGACAAAGGTGGAGACATATCAGGTAGGTTTGGAAGGAACGACGAATGTTCGGTCGCAATGTTTATAAATAAGTTATTTTAGCTTCATAAAAACTTCCACGTCGTAACTAGTAGTTCATTAGAAGGGAGAACGGGAAGGATTGCATATACAAATGGCAATGCAGGGTGTAGCAAAGACGCGATTTCTGGTTGATTGCTAATTATGGAAATGATCTAAATAGACTAAAGGTTTGAATTTTGTCTGTCTATTGTAATTTTGATAATGGGCAAAGTGACATTACTTTGCAAGTGTGAGACGGGATAAGGATTAATACAGTAATTTGCCCACTGAATGACCAAATAAAAACTTGGAATATTCTTGGATCGAGTCTTGAAGTTTTTCATACGCATGTGGAAAGTTTAATCCGCACTAAGAAGCTCATTGATTTGTATTTTGTGGTTACTTCAATGAGGAAATTGTCGCTGGGAATAATTTATTATTATTTTTTTAACAGCCCATAGCTGAACGTGCGCTATTTATTTCACGTTATTACATATGCCATCTGTTACTTTTGTTCATTTCCCAATTTGCTTTTCGTGGCACTCCAGGGTAAAGTATAATTTTATACCTGAGGGCGTTATCCAACTACGATGAAACTGCACTATCAGAAAACCTTGAACTAGTTACAAACATGAATACATTTACAAAGACTATACTTTTCCAGATAGAGGCGATGATTTGAAAACGTGTTAAACGTCCGGTTCCACCAAGAACCTTTGGGTGAAGCTGCTTGCACTGTTCGTTGCTCCACAGATGTTCAAGGGTTTTGTTAATTTCCTGGTGGTCACCTTGTCTAATGTTGGCCCTTCCATGCCTTGTCTGACTTAGCGGATTGAACAAGAACATATTCGTCTTAATGGACCGAATAAATAATGATGATAGTCCCTAGTTACAGACGCTGTCACGACTTTCGAGTGTCAAGATCCCGCCGAGAGGCCGGTGGGTTGATTGATTGAGTGTAAGATACTAGCGCACACCTACCAAGGTTGCTGACGGAGAGCCTGAGGGTTGAAGGCGGGGGGCGGGGTGGCGTTCAAGTCACAATAGAGAAGCAAAACTCATTTCGAGGCGCGGTAAATTTTTTCTCGCTCTGTGTTGGTCGTAATTCCAGGCTCAACACTTCACTACGCTAGTTAACTTATTTCCTTCGTAAAGGGCGTGCCTTGTCCATTAGCTTATGTAATTTCTTTATAAATAGAGGGAGCCGTGTCAAAAAAAGGACATGAGATGGAAGTGTCAAGTTGTGAGGTTGTGATGTAAGTCATAAATCAAGCTGGAAAGGTTGATACTTTCATAAGGTACAAAGTTGACATTGCAATTACCTGCACAAAACTTCTGTGGGTATTAACTTATTAAAAAATCTAAACCTCACTCGGATGATTTCTTTGCTGGAATTCTCGGGTTGGTTCATCTTGAACAGAAGCCGCCAAGGAAAATATGCCACTGGTGACCGGAAGTAGATACCTGATCATGACAATTTTTCCGCAACCAAAGTTTACCTACAGTCTCCCAGGATTCATTTAGAATGATTTTATCTTACTTATATAAACAGAAGTTACCAATTGAAGGGAAGGGTTCCTGCTCACTGTAACACGAGCGCTTGCGTGCACACATGTACATGAATATATATATATATATAATTATATATATATATATATATATATATATATATATATATATATATATATATATAATATATATATATACAGTTGATATGTATAATTACATATAAAATATATATAGTTATATTTTATATATACATATATATTATATATATATATATTTATTTTATATATACATATATATATATATATATATATATATATATATATATATATATATATATATATATATATATATATATATATATATATATATATATATAATATATGTATAGGCTATATTTGTGTTGTCTGTCTCAGATTTTTATTTCATCAACATAGAGTACAAGTGAGTATGAGTACTAAATGAAAGTTTTCACAGACTAAAGGTCTTTCTCCAGAAACAAGCAGTTCGGTGCAGTTAATGCTGCTTCTTGAACCCTGCAGGAATCTCTCGCTTTTGGGCTGGGCCGACAATAACAGATATATTTCATTCTGGATGGAACCAAGTTTGAGACGACTACCATCTTTATGAATGCTTTATGTACATGTAATCGTTACCGTTACGGATTGACCAGTTTGCTGTGTCTGGTAGTTTTGTTTAGAAATATTTTGTTTAGTTGTTTTCCTATTTAATGTTTTTCATTCTTTGTTGTTTTGGATTTCTTGCCCAGATTTAAAGTGGTGGACGAAATAAAAGAAGCCAACAACAGAATTTAACGTCTCCCCAGACCTCTTAAACGAACAAAATAAAGATGGGAAATCAGAAAAGATTGCCATTCCTGCTTGTGCTGCATAACGCTTCCTTACGTAAGGGATGGTTTAGTATTGGTAACGGGTCCATCATAAGGGAAGCCTATTTTCCCATTTTCGATAGAAGGCATTGTATCGCATCGTAGGCTTCCTAGACGCACTTTTACATATCCCACATTTTGTTGATCAAATGCTCTGTTGCAATAAGATTGAAAATCATGTTCAGTGCAAAACAACTGGTTAGTTGTTTGTGTGAGGTGGTCTAAGACAAGAATTCAAACATTGTAGAGAAGAAATAACACCGAGAAGGAATACCGGGTAACTAGCGGGTACCGTAGCACGGGACAGAGCTCCCAGCAAATGAGCGCGTCCATTTTCCTGGAGTTGCGTGATGTCTGAGGTGCCGTTACACAGGCAAAACCTCCAAACCTGGACCCTGCTGATTTTAAGACCGCGAGGGTGATCGGATTACCGGTAAATATCTCTTTGTCGCCTGCCCAAGTATAAGCGGCTGACCGTGAACCTTTCATTTTGATCAGTTTTATTATAATCTGTATTAAATTGCGTCTGTGAAATCGTGTTTGTGACAAAAAAGAAAAGCATCTGTCGACATTCCTCCGTAGGGGAGTTAGTGCTGTCAGTTTACCTCATGCGGTGCACTGTAGGCATTACTCGAGGTTCTTTGCAGCGTTCCTTCGGCCCCTAGCTGCAACCCCTTTCGTTCCTTTGCCTGTACCTCCGTTCATATTCTCTTTCTTCCATCTTACTTCCCACCCTCTCCTAACAATTGTTTCGTAGTGCAACTGCTTTGAGGTTTTTCTCTTGTTACACCTGTCAAACCTTCAACTCCCAATTTCCGTTTCAGCGCTTATGACACCATAGGTCCCAGCGCTTGGTCTTTGGCGTAAACTCTATATTCTGTTCTATCCTGTCGACATTTAAAATGTTTTATAGGGCAGGAAAGAACAACTGCGTTGTTTACATTTTGGTTTATTGAAGAAAAATGAACATGACTCAGCAAATGGTTTCCCTCAAACCGATGATAGTGTTGATGACTTCGATGGGATGCGAGACTCGTACTAGTGACGTTGGTACAGGTGAGGGCGGGGGGCGGTCGGTTTTATGCTAAGTTCCCACATTCACGTATCAAGGCACGCATGCGCACGCACAGCCGGAATTGGTGAAACTTGCGCATACGCGAGAAAATAGGCCCCGCCCAACTGGATACGTGTCACGGGACGATGTGCGTGATGCATGCGTATTATAGTGCGCCGCAAATGTAAGCACTGCGTAAGGGTGACGTGACGCTGACGAACAAGCGGCGCGCAGGCAGAAGTAGTGCGTGGCAGAGCACGTAACACCAACGCAGTATACCGTGTGTGTTCGTTCTGCGTAACTGAGTTACGCAAACGTCACGTTGGCCCCACGTACTGCGGGGTTAAACCCCAGCTATATAAAGGCCGGCAGCTGCACATGTGAGCTAGTCAATGCCGTAAATACCACAACGACAAGACATACTACCAACGCGCTGAAGCAACATGGACAACATAGCTGAAATGCGTCAACTCATAGCTATAGCACGACGGGTAGACCAGAATTGTCGCCACTTGTCATTGAGTATGTGCACGTCATGTTATTGCTGGAGCTTGCAATGATTGCTGCAAAGCACTTAGAGCAGAAAAAAGGCGCCCAAGGAGGGTGTGGGCGTGGGCCGCACCTGCAGAAAAGGATGGAGCAAGGTCATTATGACAACCTGATGGCGGAGTTGTCAAGCGAAGCCCCAGAGCTGTACAGAAATTTTACCCGGATTGACAAGGACCTCTTCAATGAAATTGTTGAACGGGTCACACCCCAC
This sequence comes from Macrobrachium rosenbergii, assembly GCF_040412425.1. Lineage (NCBI taxonomy): Eukaryota > Metazoa > Arthropoda > Malacostraca > Decapoda > Palaemonidae > Macrobrachium > Macrobrachium rosenbergii. The sequence goes on from NC_089766.1 coordinate 41,065,890, forward strand.
ATTCAGAAGAAAGTGACATTCTGGAGGAAACCCATTGAGCCAGGCCTACGTGTTGCTATCACCCCACGCTTCCTCGCTACAGGTGATTCCTGCAGTGTCTGCAATATTCGTTCCGGGTAGCCCACAACACCATTAGTCTCATCATACCAGAGACCTGCAGGGCCATTGTTGCTGCCTTCGGGGATGAGGAACTGCAGGTGCCACAAACACCTGAAGCGTGGCAGGAGGTTGCACGGGGTTTTGAGGAACGATGGAACTTCCCGCACGTAATTGGAGCTATAGATGGGAAGCACATTAGGCTCCGTAACCCTCCCAAGGGCGGTACGCATTACTTCAACTACAAGAAGTTCTACTCCATGGTATTACTTGCAGTTGCTGATGCTTCATACAAGTTCCTGTACGTCGACGTGGGAGCCATTGGGTCAGAGTCAGACGGTGGTGTATTTGCCCAGACCCGACTGGCAGAAATGCTGTTGCAAGAGGAAGCAAATCTTCCCCAACCGGATGCCCTGCCAGGTCAACCTAATGGATCTCCTGTGCCCTACTTCCTAGTTGGCGATGATGCCTTCCCCCTGAGGAATTACCTTATGAAGCCCTACCCCAAAAGAGGACTTAGCAAGGAGGAACGGATTTACAACTACAGGTTAAGTAGGGCACGCAGGACGGTGGAGAACGCCTTTGGGATTCTGGCAAACAGATTCCGAGTATTCCACACTGCAATATGCTTGAAGCCTGACCATATAGAGCCATTAGTGATGTCCGCATGTGTTCTGCACAATATGATCATAAGAAGAAATGCACGAAGACAAGAAGGAGATCAGGAGCACCCTGTCACACATGCTGTCATCCCTGGTAGCTGGAGGAGTGACCCGTCCTTAGAGCAGCCCTTCCAACCGTGACCGGCAACAGTGCAACAAGGGATGCAAAGGAACAGCGTAACTTGCTGAAGGAATACTTTTCATCGGCTGAAGGCTCCGTGCACTGGCAGGAGAACATGATTTAGTTACTCTCATGCATACCTGATTGTTGTAATTACTTAAATGTCTGTTCCTGCCTATATTTTGGACTTATTTAAAATTCAATAATGTATCAATTCAGGATTATTTTGCCCTGTGCATTTGTGTACTTTTGTTTGTTTTAGTTGATTTAATAAAAGATATTGCTCAAATCCATGATATATTACTCTCATCAATACTTGGTAATTGGGAAGAGGATAAAGCGGGACATGACTTTGCAAAATTATGTTTAATCAATATGAAACAAACATACATATAAATAAAAGAAAGAAGATGTAGTTATTTTGCCCTTTTTAATAATTTCTTAACATGGAATCTATTCTGATATGATAATTCTATCATTTTTGAAAGTACCTTCTCTTAACATTGTTTCTATTCTGTTCCTGTATTTATTTTGGACTTATTTAATAATCAATAATGTATCAATTCAGGATTATTTTGCCCTGTGCATTTGTGTACTTCCGTTTATTTTAGTTGATTTAATAAAAGATATTGTTCAAATCCATGATATATTACTCTCATCAATACTTGGTAAATGGGAAGAGGATAGAGTGGGCCATGACATTGCAAATGTATGTTTAATAAATATGAAACAAACATATATATAAATAAAAGAAAGAAGATGTAGTTATTTTGCCCTTTTTAATAATTTCTTAACATGGAATCTATTCTGATATGATAATTCTATCATTTTTGAAAGTACCTTCTCTTAACATTGTTTTTATTCTGAGGTGATAATTCTGTTCTTGAAAGTACCTGCTCTTAGCATTTACATTGTTGATATTCTGATATGAAAATTCTATTTTTTGAAACTACCTTCTCCCCTGATATTTGTGACATTTTATATGACTTGCTAATATTTTGCCTGTTGTCATTTTGCTTCTGTGCACATATGTTACATAAAGTATTTTGAACTTTTTCAAAGTCAATAATGAAATGTTAGTGTATTCAGGTTCATTTTGCCTTCTTTATTTGTGTACTTGCATTATAGCTACTTCATTGAATACATGATATTTGAGCAGAGGATAGAGCTAGACATGATATTGCAAAATATATTTATTTAATATAAAACAGAAACATACACATACATAAAAGCAAAAGGAAAACAACAGTATATACATTAACTCTGTAAATTATTAAGGAATGTCGTGTCAAGCGACAGGTTGCTGAGGTCTTTTGGTGTGGATGTCACCAACTGTGCTTGCAGGAGCGCCAGCTGCTGTGCAGTGAGTGCCCGCTGCTGCTGCGATACCGACAGGCTGGCAGGAACTGCAGGTGCCTGACACTCTGCTGTCACTGCCATGGTGTGGGTCATCATGGCCCTCGACGGCACCGTGGAGCCCTCTTTGGTGGCACGGATGTACCTTTGAATGGCACCAAGCACCTCCATTTTCAGGTGCAGGCCCAGCTGTTCTGACACCTGTGCACACTCATCCTCGACCTCTTGAAAGAACTTCCTCCAGTAGAGGACGCGGGGGTTATGAGGAGGTGGGTCGACAGTCGTCAGCATATCGTCTCGGAGGGCCTCTGCCCTCGTGAAGGCGACGTCGAACAGCTCGGAAACTTGGTGTTTCCGAGCCCTGGTTGTTGCTCGATCAACCGGAGAGGGCGTGGGCGTCGGTGTCGGACCAGAAGAAACATGAGCAGGCAGGTCCAGAACTTGGGCAGGGAGGGCGGCAGCAGGGAGGTGGCAGCAGCACAGGCAGCCTGTAAAAAGAGGAGCGACATATATGAGAACATGGTATAAAATGTACATTGAATGCATGGAAACTATGTAATAACATTATATTCAGTAATAATTATGCATGGAAACACATTAAAACAAACATACCATGGGAAGTCCCAACACCTTTGGCTTCCTTTGACGCACAATGTGTGGCTTCAGGAAGTGGAAAATGTTGAGTATCCATTTCTCCCGGTCCGTCAGCCGTCTGCCCGCCCCTTGGCCACTCTTCTCCGCTGTAAGCCGCCCAAAACGACTCCTGAGGGACGTAAACCACGTCCTCAGTTCATGGCCACTCACGGGAGGAACAAGTGACTGGCCCTTCTCTTCGAAGGCCCTCCACACCTTGGCCTTATCCTTGTAGGCTGTGAGGCCCTTGTTATATATGAACTCGGCCTTGGTCTCCAGCCACTCGCCAACTAGCCTCTCATTTTCCTCCGAGAGGATCACTGACGGGTTCTTCTTGCGGCCTCCTGTAGGGCCATCTCCATCAGGAGTGCTTTCGGTGTCGGCGTCGGCATCCCCTCGTGGGCGTTGTCGTCGGTGGCGGCGGCGGGGTCGCTCGTGAGGCGAGGCAAGGTCCTCTTCCTCCTCCTCAGGTCGCTCTCCGTCACGAGCTCGTCGGCCTCGAGCTGCAGCACAACAGCATCGCTGCCTGAAGGGGGACCATCAGCTTCAGGAGGCTTTGCGTAGGGGGCAACTCCAGCTGCCAGGGCTCCTGGAGTTCTCAGGGCCCCTTTCCTGGTCCTCTTCAGCATGGGTCCTTTGGGCATCTTGGCTGCTGCAATGGACGGCGAAGACGGAGGCGCTGAGGGAGATAGCAACAGGATGCTGGCCGGAGAAGCACTGACCTGGAAGCGCGCCGCCTGCCCCTTTTATCCCAGGTCAAAGCGTTGTCACATCTACGCGGTTGCGGGGGGTGCGGCAGCGTTGCCGCGTCTACTCCCACGCCATTCTGACAGCCACGCAGTGCCCTGGGGCAGCGTGTGCCCCCAGGTAACGGCGTGGCAGCTGCACGGTCAGCCCGCGGGTGGCGCCACGCTGTGCGGGTCGGGCCACGCTACCTGACAGTTGACCTGGCCACCCCCGCAGGGTTTCGAGCAGGCCGAAAGGTTCCTGCCCCCCGGCGCACGGCCAGGTGGTCCGTAACGGTCGCGCCGCATGCTGCCGCATTTACACAGTACTTACGGTACATTTATGTTGTGTTTGCGTTGTTTTTACGTACTCTCTAGCTCCGCCCCGTTCGTGGCCGTGCGTGGGGATGCGTGCCTTGATACGTGAATGTGTGAACGTAGCTTTAGGCCTAGACTGATGTTTTGAAGTAGAGGCCTCTTGTTGGGAGTAATTGTGAAAGAACTGGGAATGGGGAAAGCCTTTGGTGGGTATACAATAACAAGTGGACGACGTGAAGGTAAGCAGTAAGGATTACGTAAATGGGATACGAACTTCTTACAACCGTCTCTGTCTTCAGCTGGTGGTCAGTCTTCACTTTCTTTAGCCTATTTCTTTTACTAAGCTCTTTTCTTCTTGGTTTTCATCGACCGTGTATATCAGCCCGTTTTTTGTTTCTTGTTTATAAGTGTATTCATGCTCAACGACTGTAATTGTGTAGGACGACGAAAAATAGCAAAAACATAAACGATGTAGTTGTAATTCCTGACAGCCACGCAATGCATTTTATTAAATCAGTATTAATGTAATGTTTTTATTATAATTATTTATACAAGCATTTGTGATGAGGTTGTAAAACTTATAAAACTAAAAATTGAACCTACTTCACTGAGTAAAATTATTCTGGAATATATTCCAGTGATACTAGACAGTAAATTGAACCGTTGCTTTAACTGCCTTTAATGTGGGTAGCCAAAATAACAAGTTCTGAAACTGCATACAACCGCTTTGTACACATAAGCTAGTTTTAGTATGCATGTCGCAATATTTTTAGAGTTGTTTTATCCATTGAAATAAAATTCATCTTGATCAGAAAAGCCTCAGGGAGTTGGACATTGAAAGCAATTCGGACTTTGAACTCTTTTCAGTGAAAAATGATTTGCGTGGGATGGGCCTATGTAACAGTTGAACTTTGCAGGATTTCAACTCTTTGAACCAACGTGGAATGAAGCAATTTGTGTCAAGGGTCGGGTGTTGTAATGTTTTGCTTATTAAATGAGTTTTCTGGTCGATAATTTTCCTTGTAGTTCTCGAAAGAACGAAGTATGTTCGTTCGTCATGTGTACAAATAAGATATTTTAGTTTTATAAAAAACATTCCTCTGCTTTCTTGTCTTGACTCTGGTGGTCACTGTTTTGGGAAAGAGCAGGGCCGGAAGGATAATTAAGACACGACTTATGATTGGTCATTAGATATGCAGATGATCTACTTAGACTCGAGATATTACTTTGTCTTTTTGTGGTAATTTTGGAAGTGGCGCTTAGTGAGATCATGATGCACCATTTTCAGAATTACTGGCGATATTATTATTATTAGATGAAACCTATCCACATGGGGATAAGAATGAATACAGTTACTTAATAAAAACTTAGAATATTCTTGGAGTCTTCAAGAGAAGGAACATACAGTCTTACATACACACGTGAAAAGCTGCAGTCCTTCCTAAGAGGCTGAACTGATTTTAATTGTGTGGGATTCGCAAATCATTGTCGAGAAAACAAAGAAATGGTCGCTGTGAAGAATTGATTGATTTCATTTTTATAGACATTAGGCTCTAGCTTAACGCTTACTATTTGTTTCAGTTTACTACATGTGGCCACGGTTTTTTTTTTTTTTTTTTTCATTTTCCACTTTGCTTTTAGCGCTGTTTCACGGTAAATATAAATGTGGGCTTGAAGGCTTTCTCCGATCAGCCACCTTCACCAAACTCTCTCTCTCTCTCTCTCTCTCTCTCTCTCTCTCTCTCTCGTTAAATTCCCTTTATGAATGGAGTTAAACATCAAGTCATACTAGAAAAACCCGAGAATATTTGCCACTGCAAATCAGTCATTCTCTCTCTCTCTCTCTCTCTCTCTCTCTCTCTCTCTCTCTCTCTCTCTCTCTCTCTCTCTCTCTCTCTCTCCATTTTAATCAGATAAGTGCCAGGATATATGTATGTATGTATATATCATGTTTATTTAAAGTAATGAATTTCAGACAGAATAATTGATCACGGGTCAGAAAAGTATTTTCAATGAAAGATCTTCAAAGTTATTCCCTGGTTGGTCAGCTAATATAAATTTATATATATTAATGGAAAAATGAAATATGTCAACTTGCACCCGCATCCACAGATTTGCAATGAAAATAGGGAGCGAAAGGAAGAGAATAAATCCGGGGAAAGACAGAGGGTCCAAACATCATACGTCATACTGAAGAAGTTTTATCCGGACGCTTAACTTATATGCCACAGATTCGTTCCAGAGTCATGGGAGGCATCAATCTCTGGGCCGGGCGTAGAGGGGCGGGGGGTGCATAGCGTGCCATGAATATGAAATGGAAGAGACATTTCTCTGAAATCTCTGGTTAATCTCTCAATATATTTCTCTTTTTATAGATTTTTGATGCAGAAACCTCTCCCTTCATGAAAATTCTCATTGCTCTTTTTTTTTTTTTTTTTCTTTTTGTTTCCACGTACACTGAAATGTATCTTTAGAGTGAAACAGTTCAATAATTTTTTTATTTACTCTATAATACAGCACCAGTGCTTACGTCAATCTTTGTTTTTTGAGCTTTCGATGCTGTGGAAACTTATACTCAACATTTATTTCTCTCCCTTTTCTGCTTCCCATATACTAATTGTTTTAAAGAAATTCTGTTGCAAAAATTGGTAAAATAGTATTGGAATAAATACCAATTACACATGTTCTTTAAAATGAAACAATGCAATTACATTAATACTGTTGTTGGAATCAGTTACTGATAGAATTCATCAGTGAGCTAAATCACTGGCAAATTATTTGTGCCTGATTACAAAGTGAAATTGACTTTTCCCAACAAACTATTTATACTCGGAACTGTTATTGAATACACTGACATATAAACGCAAATGAATGTACGGTATCCAAGTCAAAGGACAGAATTATTCGAGAATCAAACCATCATATTTGCACCAGTTATGATTCTCATAAATTTATTTCAAATTGCTAATGCACAGCTGCCAATTTATAACACAGATGAGAAAGTTATCGGATTAGTGCACAGGAGCTACCAGCAAGTTAGACATGATGGCAGGACATAATTTGCCATATACCTCTATTATTTTTCTGAAGCACTAAACTTTGAAGTTGAGTTTATCTCATAACTACATTGTTTTAAACGTTCAACACCATTTGCTCTCGTAAGGAGCTGAATCAGGCTCATTCTAGTCTCAAGTGCTCAGTCTCTTGATGTCGTGGCTTGCTCCACCCTGAAAGACCTAGAAGCACCATTGCGGATCTTTATGCTACGTTCACACATTCATGTATCAAGGCACGCATGCCCACGCACGGCCACGAACGGGGCGGAGCCAGAGAGTACGTAAAAACAACGCAAACACAACGTAAATGTACCGTAAGTACTGTGTAAATGCGGCAGCATGCGGCGCGACTGTTACGGACCACCTGGCCGTGCGCCGGGGGACAAGAACCTTTCGGCCTGCTCGAAACCCTGCGGGGGTGGCCAGGTCAACTGTCAGGTAGCGTGGCCCGACCCGCACAGCGTGGCGCCACCCGCGGGCTGACCGCGCAGCTGCCATGCCGTTACCTGGGGGCACACGCTGCCCCAGGGCACCGCGTGGCTGTCAGAATGGCGTGGGAGTAGACGCGCAACGCTGCCGCACCCTCGCAACCGCCAGATGTGGCAACACTTTGACCTGGGATAAAGGGGCAGGCGGCGCGCTTCCAGGTCAGTGCTTCTCCGGCCAGCATCCTGTTGCTATCTCCCTCAGCGCCTCCGTCTTCGCCGTCCACTGCAGCAGCCAAGATGCCCAAAGGACCCATGCTGAAGAGGACCAGGAAAGGGGCCCTGAGAACTCCAGGAGCCCTGGCAGCTGGAGTTGCCCCCACGCAAAGCCTCCTGAAGCTGATGGTCCCCTTCAGGCAGTGATGCTGTTGTGCTGCAGCTCGAGGCCGACGAGCTTGTGACGGAGAGCGACCTAGAGGAGGAGGAAGAGGACCTTGCCCTCGCCTACGAGAGCGACCCCGCCGCCGCCGCCACCGCCACCGACGACAACACCCACGAGGGGGATGCCGACGCCGACTCCAAAAGCACTCCTGATGGAGATGGCCCTACAGGAGGCCGCAAGAAGAACCCGTCAGTGATCCTCTCGGAGGAAAATGAGAGGCTAGTTGGCGAGTGGCTGGAGACTGAGGCCGAGTTCATATATAACAAGGGCCTCACAGCCTACAAGGATAAGGCCAAGGTGTGGAGGGCCTTCGAAGAGAAGGGCCAGTCACTTGTTCCTCCCGTGAGTGGCCATGAACTGAGGACGTGGTTTACGTCCCTCAAGAGTCGTTTTGGGCGGCTTACGGCGGAGAAGAGTGGCAAAGGGGCGGGCAGACGGCTGACGGACCGGGAGAAATGGATACTCAACATTTTCCACTTCCTGAAGCCACACATTGTGCGTCAAAGGAAGCCAAAGGTGTTGGGACTTCCCATGGTATGTTTGTTTTAATGTTTCCATGCATAATTATTACTGAATATAATGTTATTACATAGTTTCCATGCATTCAATGTACATTTTATACCATGTTCTCATATATGTCGCTCCTCTTTTTACAGGCTGCCTGTGCTGCTGCCACCCTCCCTGCTGCCGCCCTCCCTGCCCAAGTTCTGGACCTGCCTGCTCATGTTTCTTCTGGTCCGACACCGATGCCCACGCCCTCTCCGGTTGATCGAGCAATAACCAAGGCTCGGAAACACCAAGTTTCCGAGCTGTTCGACGTCGCCTTCACGAGGGCAGAGGCCCTCCGGGACGATATGCTGACGACTGTCGACCCACCTCCTCGTAACCCCCGCGTCCTCTACTGGAGGAAGTTCTTTCAAGAGGTCGAGAATGAGTGCACACAGGTGTCAGAACAGCTGGGCCTGCACCTGAAAATGGAGGTGCTTGGTGCCATTCAAAGGTACATCCGTGCCACCAAAGAGGGCTCCACGGTGCCGTCGAGGGCCATGATGACCCACACCATGGCAGTGACAGCAGAGTGTCAGGCACCTGCAGTTCCTGCCAGCCTGTCGGCATCGCAGCAGCAGCGGGCACTCACTGCACAGCAGCTGGCACTCCTGCAAGTACAGTTGGTGACATCCACACCAAAAGACCTCAGCAACCTGTCGCTTGACACGACATTCCTTAACAATTTACAGAGCTAATGTATATACTGTTGTTTTTCCTTTTGCTTTTATGTATGTGTATGTTTCTGTTTTATATTAAATAAATATATTTTGCAATATCATGTCTAGCTCTATCCTCTGCTCAAATATCATGTATTCAATGAAGTAGCTATAATGCAAGTACACAAATAAAGAAGGCAAAATGAACCCGAATACACTAACATTTCATTATTGACTTTGAAATAAGTTCAAAATACTTTATGTAACATATGTGCACAGAAGCAAAATGACAACAGGCCAAATATTAGCAAGTCATATAAAATGTCACAAATATCGGGGAGAAGGTAGTTTCAAAAAGATAGAATTTTCATATCAGAATATCAACAATGTAAATGCTAAGAGCAGGTACTTTCAAGAACATAGAATTATCACCTCAGAATAAAAACAATGTTAAGAGAAGGTACTTTCAAAAATGATAGAATTATCATATCAGAATAGATTCCATGTTAAGAAATTATTAAAAAGGGCAAAATAACTACATCTTCTTTCTTTTATTTATATATATGTTTGTTTCATATTTATTAAACATGCATTTGCAATGTCATGGCCCGCTCTATCCTCTTCCCATTTACCAAGTATTGATGAGAGTAATATATCATGGATTTGAACAATATCTTTTATTAAATCAACTAAAATAAACAAAAGTACACAAATGCACAGGGCAAAATAATCCTGAATTGATACATTATTGAATTTTAAATAAGTCCAAAATATATGCAGGAAGAGACATTTAAGTAATTACAACAATCAGGTATGCATGAGAGCTAAATCATGTTCTCCTGCCAGTGCACGGAGCCTTCAGCCGATGAAAAGTATTCCTTCAGCAAGTTACGCTGTTCCTTTGCATCCCTCGTTGCAGTGTTGCCGGTCACGGTTGGAAGGGCTGCTCCTAAGGACGGGTCACTCCTCCAGCTACCAGGGATGACAGCATGTGTGACAGGGTGCTCCTGATCTCCTTCTTGTCTTCGTGCATTTCTTCTTATGATCATATTGTGCAGAACACATGCAGACATCACTAATGGCTCTATATGGTCAGGCTTCAAGCATATTGCAGTGTGGAATACTCGGAATCTGTTTGCCAGAATCCCAAAGGCGTTCTCCACCGTCCTGCGTGCCCTACTTAACCTGTAGTTGCAAATCCGTTCCTCCTTGCTAAGTCCTCTTTTGGGGTAGGGCTTCATAAGGTAATTCCTCAGGGGGAAGGCATCATCGCCAACTAGGAAGTAGGGCACAGGAGATCCATTAGGTTGACCTGGCAGGGCATCCGGTTGGGGAAGATTTGCTTCCTCTTGCAACAGCATTTCTGCCAGTCGGGTCTGGGCAAATACACCACCGTCTGACTCTGACCCAATGGTTCCCACATCGACGTACAGGAACTTGTATGAAGCATCAGCAACTGCAAGTAATACCATGGAGTAGAACTTCTTGTAGTTGAAGTAATGCGTGCACCGCCCTTTGGGAGGGTTACGGAGCCTAATGTGCTTCCCATCTATAGCTCCAATTACGTGCGGGAAGTTCCACCGTTCCTCAAAACCCCGTGCAACCTCCTGCCACGCTTCAGGTGTTTGTGGCACCTGCAGTTCCTCATCCCCGAAGGCAGCAACAATGGCCCTGCAGGTCTCTGGTACGATGAGACTAATGGTGTTGTGGGCTACCCGGAACGAATATTGCAGACTCTTGTATGAATCACCTGTAGCGAGGAAGCGTAGGGTGATAGCAACACGTAGGCCTGGCTCAATGGGTTTCCTCCAGAATGTCACTTTCTTCTGAATGTGGGGTGTGACCCGTTCAACAATTTCATTGAAGAGGTCCTTGTCAATCCGGGTAAAATTTCTGTACAGCTCTGGGGCTTCGGTTGACAACTCCGCCATCAGGTTGTCATAATGACCTTGCTCCATCCTTTTCTGCAGGTACGGCCACGCACACACCCTCCTTGGGCGCCTTTTTTTCTGCCCTAAGTGCTTTGCAGCAATCATTGCAAGCTCCAGCAATAACATGACGTGCACATACTCAATGACAAGTGGCAACAATTCTGGTCTATCCGTACGTGCTATAGCTATGAGTTGACGCATTTCAGCTATGTTGTCCATGTTGCTTCAGCACGTTGGTAGTATGTCTTGTCGCTGTGGTATTACGGCATTGACTAGCTCACATGTGCAGCTGCCGGCCTTTATATAGCTGGGGTTTAACCCCGCAGTACGTAAATAACGTGACGTTTGCGTAACTCAGTTACGCAGAACGTAACACATACGGTATACGTACGTTGGTGTTACGTGCTCTGCCACGCACTACTTCTGCCTGCGCCGCCGCTTGTTCGTCAGCGTCACGTCACCCTTACGCAGTGCTTACATTTGCGGCGCACTATAATACGCATGCATCACGCACATCGTCCCGTGACACGTATCCAGTTGGGCGGGGCCTATTTTCTTGCGTATGCGCAAGTTTCACCAATTCCGGCTGTGCGTGCGCATGCGTGCCTTGATACGTGAATGTGTGAACCTAGCATCATGCATGGCTGACTAGGCACACACACAGCTTATCCAGCTGCCATATTTGATCTTACAGGGCATAATTTGATGCGCTGTTCCACCTTCCACCAGAGACTGAAGTAGAATATGATAGTTGGTTTTCTGTTGGGGCAAACTGTTGCAGTGCAGGGATTCGAACCAGCGGGTCCCCGCTTGGGTTTTGTGACACGCCCATTCAGTCCAGGACCAGCCGGCATTCTTAGCCATACCTCTGAATCTTTGTCTCCACCTCCCAGGGGTGATCTCATACGCCTTAGCGATGGCCTCACGGACTGCAGCCATGTCTCCTCGTTGATCTCTGTCCAGGGCTCGGTGAGCAGCCTTAGCCTTCCCGTCTAGGTGCTTGGTAAGCAGTAAGGCCCTCTCAGCCAGGCTGACGTCATAGGTCTCGAAGAGGGTTTTTACACTCATATACTCCTGCATTCACCTTGAAGCGGGTATAGAACAGAATATAGAATTTAGGCCAAAGACCAAGCGCTGAGACCCATGAGGTCATTCAGCTCTGAAGCAGAAATTGACAGCAAGCAGTTGCGCTATGAAACAATTGTTAGAGGGTGGAAGGTAAGATGGAAAAAAGAGAATATGAATGGAGTTACAGTAAAGGGAATGAAAAGGATTGCAGTTAGGGGCCGAAAGGACTGCAAAAAACAGTAAGTAATGCCTACAGTGCACTGGCTGCACTACCCTCCTACGAGGTTGAAGCAGGTACAGAACATTTTATGTGGAAAAATCCCAAGCATCGAAAAGTATCCCCATTTCTCCATTTTTATAAAGAGATTCAAAATACTTTCCCTAAAACTCCTTAACATAGGGAGACTCGAATTTGCCTCCATTGCTTAGTTATGAGAGGGAGAGAGGCCAGGGAACCCTTTTCCCCATTCGGAAGTCCTGGGGGAAATCTCACAATAGAAGGTTTGATGCATCAAAATGAGTTTTGGAATACCTCGGTCTGAATGTGACAGGCCCTTGACAGAGCTCACCTTTTCGGGAAACTTTTCTTTTGGGGAAAAACAAACGTCAGTTTGAGCGATCGACTCAGACGACTGAGTCACTTTATCAGGGCTGGAGGAAATTATGAAAGGGTCCAGAACACTGAACGAGTGAATGGCAAATTATGCGAGTGGTATTTTCATGGGAAATTTCGTCGCATTCTTCAAAAACTAAGGTAAGCTACTAATTGATAGATTCTATAGCTAAAATAGCAATGTAAGTTTAGTATTAAATCTTGAATGAGTGAATGAACATTAAGAGGTATCAGTAGCATAATTAGAAAAACGAGGCAGTGAATATGCTCCCAAAATCAAATAAAAATAGCCCACCTATGATTTGAATATATACAGTACATGTCATATGTGGCTCGAGAAAGCCATCTTCATATTTTCTGTGAACTTTTCATATCACCAAACCATGGCTGACTTCTTATATCGGAGATTGGATCAGTGGAACTTATAAAACCGTCTACAACAGTCGCGCAATTTGCAAAAATTCCTTTATCAGAAAGATTTGGAGAAATGTATTCATATAATGCAGGCAGACTTCAGTTATCTTTTTTTTATCTCTATACTAATTTATTTTTTTTTTTAATTAGTAAGATCTCTTCTTTCTGTATTTCCCTTTACCTCCTCTTACTTCTTCCAATGAATATATACCATATTCTTTGGAAGCTTGAACTCCAAGTCAATGGCCCCTGTGGGCTTGGTCCATAAGAAAAGGTTTCATTTTCTGAATAATAATAATAATAATAATAATAATAATAATAATAATAATAATAATAATAATAATAATAATAATAATAATAATATCATTTTGAGATCACCAGTATGAGTGGTATGCACTTGGAATGACAATAAAATATATGTAAAATGGGTAAAATATATGTAAAGTGGGGAAAATAAAAAAGTCACATGACCAAAATATCAGCAAATCTTCGACAGAAAAAAATGAAGATTAATGGACAGTTCCGTGATTTTGTTTTGCACAATCTTCAGTACTGAGGTATGTTCTGAAAATGAGCTCATGAAAAACACCTGGTATGACTTGTATGTATGTATGTATGCGCAAATAGTCGGAGATGAATAATTGTGTTTAGATTAATAGTAGATTGAAAGTCAATTTCCAGTTCATTGATTTTTCAAGCTTTCACCCTATCTCTCTTTTTCCAAAGTGAATGGAAAAGGCAAAGCTTCACTCTTTTAATTTTTTTTTATTAATGGTTCCGGAAATTTGATGACCGGACAGCCCCATCATCATGGGTGGAATTTCCAAAAATACTTGAGAATCCCATGTTATACAAGACTGAAGATAGAGAGATAGGGATTTACTTCAGCCAGAAGCCAGAATGCTGTTTGGAAAGTCGCTGTGACTGCTGACCAGGCAGTTTGACAGGGACAGGGTCCGGTCATCATGTAGGCGTCCCAGATGTGCTGAGAGGGTATCATACACTTGGTCCCCTCACCTTCTTCCTTTCTGAACGGATACTGCTCTTCTGCTGTCAGTCCTTCTAGTTTCTTTCTTACTACCCAATCAAAATCCCCAGTCGTTCTGGCATCTGTCTTACCGGCCCAGTCAAAATCCTGCCTCACACCTTCGTCAATATGCTTCAGTAATGTTATGGTTCTATAGTTCTTATTCCCCTGTAACACCCTTACAAAGAAACAATTAATCATCTCAACTATTTTTTGGAGCCCCTCCCTCTTTGAGGTGTATCTTACACACCCTAGTCATCCACTAAATCACCCTCTCACTTCACTTATAAACACAAGTTTTTGGGTTTCTTTTCATTCTTCAACCTCCTCTTGATTGCTGGCCTTGCATCCCCACCAGGTACTTTCACAAGCATTCTTGGCTTACTCCTACTCACCACTGCCACTCCAATATCATTCAGATCTGCCTCATCTATCCATCATATTTTTGTCTACTTATGAATATTTTTCTTTTGGAACCATGTATTTCTTCATTCTCAAGATCTTGCCAAAACCCTACTTGGCAAAAACCCAGGCTGTCCATGTCACCATGCAATGAAATCACCTAGCACAAACATGCTTTCAGGTTCTTTCTACCCAGTAGGAGGAATAGATTGTTGTTCTCTTAAAAACATTCCGGCCCTCTCAGAATTGAGGAATAAAAACTGTATCAATGTCACCACAGTGTGTGTATTGTGGGTCATTTTATGACTGGGTGAAAGGGGGTTTTCACGGCCAAACATAGAATTCACTTTGCAAAAAATTGTAGGAAATGAAATGAAAATAAAGTCTGGTGATTGTGGCTGGGCTTGAATGTAGTTCGAAGGATAATTATACATTTGATTTGCTAGAGGAGTGAGTGTGCTGAATATGACTGGAATAACTGAGATGAAAGACGAGTTATCCATTGCACAGAATTCAGTATAGAAAAAAAGAGTAACGGATTCAGGGAATGAATATGGGTAGCACTTGTTGTGTCAGAAAAACTGTGGGTAGCTGAAAGGACACAAATGAGTTGGTCAAAGGATTTTTGAAAGTAAGGTGAGGTGTGGCTGGAGAAAATTTTTTCATAGTAAGAGTATTTAGTGAAGTCATGAACATTAAGTGGAAGCGGTTTTTAGGAGAACCTGAATCCGCATTTCGCTTGGATGAAGAACAAAAGCAAATACTGTAGACAGTAACAGTGACAGTGAAATTACAGCAAAATTTTGGCTGATAGTATGGAGTGAAAAGAGTGAATGAGAACGAGGAGAGCCATTCTCTTAAGAAACAGCTGTTATCGTTCAGCACATTGTGTCGTTTTGCTTCAGTCTCGGTTTTCCTCTTTCCTTCATTCGCAGCTGCAGGGGTATTGTGAAGTGGGACAGCCATAACAATGAGTCCAGCAGTAGTTCAATTGAGGAGACCGAGATGAATAAGGCTCTTTGGTGGATGTAAAACGTTCTTGCGCTGAGGAAAGAACTAATTTTCGTTTGGGTGTTGTCATGGCCTCGTTGGACCACAACACAATCTAGGTCCACAGGACCATAAATAATCAAAGATACCACAAATTAAGGTGTTCAAAAGGTAGCCAACCACTAAGGTGGGAGCAAACCCAAGTAAATGCAGCACAAGAATAACTCAAGGGGGATAGCAAAACAATAAAAAAAAACAATATATATTATTATTCAAAAATACAAGAAATTATTACTAGGCCTCTTCATAAGCATTAAAACAAAAATCATTTACACACAACACATACACCAATAATTAGGCAACACATTCAACCTCTGAAGGAGGAAAGGGGGCCCAGAGAGGAATAGAAAACAAAAAGAAAGGAATAACCTGACTTTTACATGCTAAAGGATGATTATGAAATGATGCAAGTCTCCTCCCAAAATCACTCCAATGAAGGCCGAGGACAGCAAATCTCAATATAGAGTTAATCATACACTCAACTGACTACTGCAGCACTGCCATGATCCCAGTCATCTCCGAAATAATTATGGATGCCGTGATCCCAGTAATCTTCATCAGTGCTTTATAATATAAGTGGATGACACGCCTTACCGTCGCCAAGCGAGGCCCCTCTGGCAAGTACTGCACCAGAGGCAATGATGAAATGGCGAAGATCAAGAGAAACTGCCAGCTGAAGATATATATATTCTCAGACTTGCTGTAATTCCATGAGCAGAGAAAAAGCAGGCTCACTAGTCAAGGTGCAGATACCAACTGCCTGCAGCTCGGAAATCAGGTCTCAAGTCAATTCAGCAGAGCCAAAATATGGAGGGGAGAAACAGGGATCGTGGTCTTGCCGGGCACATTAGAAAACAAGTCCCTATATTTTAAAACCAAATTTCTCAAGGATTGATGCTCATCTTTACCCAAGTGACTCAACATCTGAGGTAAATTTTCTAAAGCCTCGACATTACCTGCCAGCCATTCACTATCTTTCAAGTAAACGTCCCTATCCTCTGAAAAAGCAATCATTATTAGGCTCATCTGAAAAAGAAGCATTATTACTAACAAAGTCACTTTACAGTCTTGAAGAGCCGCAATTGGCCTAACCTTCTCTCTTTCATGGAAGGTTTTCATCATATTTATATGTACCAATTGATGAGGCTTTCTCCTATCTGGCGTTTCCACCAAGAAATTAACATTATTTACCTTTCTTTAATACCTTCCATGGTCCCTGAAGGTAGCTTTGAGAGAATTACCTGGGATAGGTAACAGAACCAGTACCTTCTGTCCTACATCGAAGTCCCGTGTCACAGTCTTTCTGTCAAAATAAAATTTCATTTTCTTCTGACTTTCCAACAAATTCTCACCTGCAAAAGACCAAGCCCTGGTTAATTTAGCATTCAAATTATTAAGGTAATCATACAGATTCAAATCAGGTGCATCTCCTCCCAAGCCTCTCTCACCATATCGAGCGGACCCCTTACAGAATGTCCAAAAATCAAATTAAAAGGAGAGAGACTGAGAGATTGACCAGGAATAGAGCGGAATGCGAATAAGAGGAAGGGAAGGTTTTATCCCATTCAGCCCCATTCACAATACAATATTTCTTTAACATGCTTTTCATAGTTTGGTGAAAACGCTCCAAAGCACCCTGTGACTCTGGATGATAAGGCGAAGACGTTACATGTTTAATCCCCAATTCAGTCATTTTCTGCTTAAAATAACGACTCGTGAAGTTAGTACCGCAGTCAGACTGAATTACCTTCGGAAGACCAAATTTTGAAAAGAAACCTATTAATGCCTCTACAATCTTTTCACTCCTTATGGACCGCAAGGGGATTGCCTCGGGGTACCGAGACATACGATCCATAATAGTGAAAATATACTCATCTCCACTCTTTGACTTTGGGAGAGGACCAACAACATCAATTAACACTTCGCGAAAAGGTTCAGACAAAACAGGGATAGGTATTAACGGAGCCTTTGGAATAGGTAGATTAGGTTTGCCGATTCTCTGACAAACTTCACAACTATTAAAAATTTTTTTTACATCACCTTTCAACTTAGGCCAAAAGAAATTATTCAATAACCTACCGACTGTTTTGTGAATACCAAAATGTCCCACCATCACATTCTCTTGAGCTAATGACATCAACTCATGACGGTAACATTCAGGAACCACAATCTGTCGAATAATTTCGTAATCCTCCCCCGAGGCATGCATTGGTCTACTTACTCTATACAATATTCTATTAATTACCTTAAACATAGGAACAGTCACATTCGTTATCCCACCAGAATCAATAAGGAGGCTACCAAACTCCTTTTTCTGAGCCAAAACAGGTTCTTTAACAGTCCAATTGGGTTTTAATCTAACACCACTACTATCTACAGCTACATCACTACGTCATAAACTACTCAAATCAACATCGACTGTTGACTCTGCAGCGTCAACAGCCTTTGCTTCAGCACGAGTGACTACCGCTACTTCCACATCCGGATTAATCACAATTGGCACGGACTTATTCTCATACACAACCTCATTTCCGAGAACCACATCCACCTTTTTAATCGGAAATTTATCAACAATAGCCAAACGGATATTCCCCGAAAAATAAGGACAACTAAGATGAAATAGACCAATTGGATACGATTTTACCGTGTCCGGGAAACCACTCAAAATAACAAACTCCCGATTCTCATACACAAAATCATTCGGGACCGAATCTCTAAGAATTAATGATTGCGCAGCTCCGGTATCACGTAAAATATTCACTTTCCTCCCTTGACCTTTACCATCCAGCGAGACTTCACCCACGGCCAGAAAATCACCGAAGGAACTACCAGTCTCTGACTTTCTTAGTCATTGAGTCGAGGGCAGAGATCCAACCTGACTAGCACTTTTCTCAACCGCCATCATCGGATTACCTTTACTATTACGTACCTTTTTCCAAGCATTACACGTTCTTTTGACATGACCCCGCTTGTTACAGAAAAAGCACGTCAAATACTTAGACTTTTGTGGATCATAAACATCCGACTCCCTAAGTCTGTTATTTTGCGAGTACCACACCTTTGATTGACCATTCGGAGAAACCTTATTTGATTGTACATTCTGAGACACATTATTCTTTCGATTATTAAAATTACCAGATTTCCCAGAATAACCCCAACGTGATTTTTCCTTAGGTATCGTCTCTTTCATAGTATCTTTGAGACAAAAAGTACTCATCTGATGCCACAGCAACCTCCTGAAGGGAATCTAATTTCAGTTCCTCTAAATGAACCTTCAAACGATCAGGAGTACACCTTTTGAACTCTTCAACCAACAGCAACTGCTTTAACTTATCAAAATCGTCCACCTCTTTAGATTTCAACCAATCAGTAGCAAATTGCTCTTTACTCCTTGCAAATTCTACGAAAGTCTGATTTTCATTTTTCCTTAAATTACGGAACCTTTGCCGATAGGCCTCCGGCACGAGCTCATATGCCTTCAACATTATCGCCTTTACACTTTCATAATCCGAGGAGAGATTTTCTTCTGAAGTTACATACACCTTTTGGGCTTTCCCAATCAATTTACTCTGCATATGGGTAGTCCATAATCCAATAGGCCATTCTAACTTATTAGCAATTCTTTCGAATGACATAAAGAACTCTGCCACGTTATCTTCCTGGAAGTTCGGGACAAACTTCAAAGCCTGAGCTAAATTTGAGAAGGAGGAGGAAGCCTCATCACGAGAAGGAGACCCTGGTGACCCTGGCGTTTGCAAAGCCAACTTAGCTAACTCATGCTGCCTTTCTCTCTCTCTCTCTCTCTCTCTTCAAACACCATTTTTTGCTGGTCTATTTCCATTTGTTTTAGACTAATCTGTCTATCCAAAATTTCTACTGACAAGACCTCTTCTTTCCTAACCTTGGGTTTTGGCTCCTGTCTTAGTCTCCTTAACACACTCATAAACCTTTAGCAATAGTATACCCTTCCTCATTGATACTGTTCTCTCCACTTGAAAAAATCTGCCACAGATTCTAACTCCTCTTTGTTTAATTCAGCCAACCTATCCTGCCATCCCTCTCCTTCAAGCAACTCTACGACATTCATATCCTCCATTTTGATTACGAATAATCACAACACTTTACCTATAACAAAATTATTTCACTTGCAATATTGCCAACCAATCAAACACTGAGGAGGTGTAACC
>NC_089766.1:41090620-41115620 GCF_040412425.1 Macrobrachium rosenbergii
GTGATGAAATTAATAATAAAGTTTTATATGTGGGTACTTTTACAAACTATCGTTAAGAAAAATGGTTTTATTCAACTCCGTAAAAAGCGCGCCTTAAATTTACAGGAGCTCAGCTTCAGTAGATTTATCGGTTTCCATATAAAAATGTTGGGGTTTACAATGCTAAGATATTGTCATGGGGAGATGGACGTTCTTCGTGAGTATCTTTCCTGCGCTTATAACTCTTCTTCCTCCCCCTGCTTAATTGATGACCGGAGCATTCGCAGAGGAAACATCTAGTTTGAGGGAAAAAAGTGAGCAGAACACAATCTCCGCACCTTGAGATAATGGAAAAGGACTTGAGACGTGTCATCCTTGATTAATGACCCATTTATCTATTTTCTCTAAATCTCGCGTAGTTTCTGGTTGGAGAAAAATATCGAGATTACAATTTCACAGAGTTTTTCTCTATACATTTTTCTTAAAGTCATTATCTATATACTGCAAATTTCAATAACATCTCCGATGGCTACGCGAGTGAAATCTGAAACGGCACATTAAAAGCAAAGATGAGCATTGGAATTTCAGTTGTGGCGCCCGCGACGCGATGTTGAGGAGTTTTGGTTAATATCAATGTATATAGCCTGCCTTTTTTTTTTTTTTTTTGATTCTTCCTTTAATTCTTTCGTTTTCCTTTGTTTCCTCGTTTCTTTCTTTCTCACTTTATTTCCTTCCTTCTCTTTCTTTCTTTTGTTCTCTCTTTCTTTCGTCCCTTCCTTCTTTCCTTCTCTCTTTCTTTCTTTCTTTTGTTCTCTCTTTCGTTCTTTCTATCTTTCTTTCTTCCCTTCTCTCTTTCTTTCTTTCCTTCTTTCTTTATTCAAGGCATCATTCTGAATTTCCCGTTGGAGCTGAAAAAGTAGCCTATCGGCTACATGGTCTTCTTCGTGTAACATTTGCGAAAGAGGTTTTAAGCGCTTTGCAACCTCTTCCTGCCAGCAGCGTTTTCATCGGTACGGGCCACATTTTCTGTCGAACTCATGGTTAAAAAGTTGAGCGGGAAAACTTAAAATAAGAGGGATGAGGTAAAGAAGTCAGAGTGAAACAGATAAAAAAAAAAAAAAAAAAAAACTATATCAACGAAGTGAAAGAACTTAAAAAAAAAAAGGCGAATGGGTGTAAAGAACAAGTTAAATATAAGTATTGTGAATATTAAGAAAGATATCGCACAGGAATAAAATCAAATAAAAAAAAGACACGGAAAAATTATACATCTTGATTGCGTTTGTAAGTACATAGAAAAAATTTACATGCATAAAGCTAATTACGAATCGAATATATTGTAGACTGTTTCAAGGGTTAGGAGAGAGAGAAAGAGAAGAAGAAGAGAGAAAAAGATAGAGAGGGGGAGACAGGAAGAAGAAGAAGAAGAGGAGAGAGAGAAGTTCACGTTCTATTATGTTGACGCCCATACAGTACCAAACACCTCCCCTCAAGCTCCTGCCTTCGTCTGTCGAAACACGCGCAAGATGGCACTTGTTGACCAGGGCGTCATCTGGTCTCTAAAAGGACGGGGCCCGGGGGGGCATGGGGCCTTCTGAAAATTATACGTTTAATATAATCGACTGATTTATCAATATTAGTCAGTCAACAAGTTTGTAAGTTCACGATTTACAGATTGGCTAAAATACGGCACAAGTCTTCTGTGACATCATCAATATACATTTCTACTTAACTCTGTAGAGACTAGATCAGTATTTAATGTTACAAACTTTTTCAGTATAAGTAATAAGGATAAAAATAAACATTATTTTATGGTGCAGTATATTATAGGATTCATAGGACTCCACTGAGAGTCTAAAATAATGATGTCCTGTAACAATAACAGCCTTTTACTCCAATGTGGGTTTAAACATCTAAGGTTAGGGATGGTAGCAAAAGAATGAGAATTTACTACTTGCGACAGTACTACAGTAGTGGAAAAGCAAGAGAAAGTATAGAAGGGGACAATACTGAATGAATTGATTGTTGCATGTATGAAATGAAAATTTTGCAAACAATAACATAGTAGGATGAGAAGAGAAGTAGTGGTGGAGGATAGAGATGCATGCAGGCAATTCATTTGTGGGCACCCCTTCGAGGATTCAAGCATTTTTGCAATTGATAAAGAAAGTGCTTACCTCTGGATACAGCCAAACAATATAGATGCATTAAATATTGCCAAAAATATTTTCTCGTGTATCTGGCACTTTTTTTTTTTTTTTTTTTTTTTTTTTTTTTTTACAAATTAGCTATGTCTTGAGGGTCAAGTGCAGCAAGTTGTTCTTGGTGAACATGGCAGATCACAAGATGGTTAAGCCGTTTTTGGGTTATGGTGGAACACAGCCAAGTTTTCATGCGCCTAAGTGCACTGAATGACCATTCAGCCTCACATGAACTTTCTGGAGAGGCCAAAAGAAGTCTCGGCAAGCGCTCAACCTATGGGAATATTCTTCGAACTTCCAGCAGCATATTTGCAAATGCCTTTCAGTAGTCCACAACAGATGTACCATTCAGCTGATTGTGGAAGAAATTAATTTCTTGCTTTAAAGAATCAGAAAGTTCTGGATATTCCTTGGCTGACTCCTCTTTGAATGGCCCAGTTAAGAGCATTTCACTTAAGTCACGGTATATTGTGAGATCAGATGAAGTGAAATACTTATTTAAATACTCTAAGGCACTGTCAATAACTTTGAAGGATTCTACTCTGTAATACTCCTCTGCACAACTGGGAGTATACTCCTGAGAACCATCATCAAGCCTCTGGAATCTTGCGCTTGTGAGGGAGAATCACTGGCTCCAGTTCACACTCCTCAATTTTCTCCTGTGGAACTTCAAAAATTTCCTTAAACTTGTCTTCTATACGAAGGGATTTGAGATTTTCTGCAGTTGCTTTGACAGCAGCAAGCATTTAATTAACTGTGACTTTTGAACTTTGAAGAGCCTTATTAAGATTTTCTAGGACCTGTAGAACAGGCAGAGAGATAAGCAAAGAGCCCAATGACACACTTTCCTGTTAACAATCATTTATGAATACCACTGGGTCGTGCTGCTGTAGATGAACCAAAGTCATTAGCTGCTTTTTGAAGGGCCTCCAGAGCTAGTTTATGGTTATCCAAAGCAGACTTTACTGAAGGTCCATGAGTTAACCACCGAGGTCTACCACTTTACTAGTTGTAACTTTAAAACATAATATATTTGTAGAAAAATAATGTCTAATAGGAAAATCAAAGGCTTAGATGTAGGAAAAATAATAATAGACTCACAGGAAGCTGTTGCAAGTGTTGGCGTTTGCCGACTTCCTATGTAAACAATGGGATTAATCAGTCAAAACTTAAATGAACAATTAATCTGACCACGAACCTTGTTGAGAATTTTCTCAACAGCAAGTCAGTGAATCTGGCTCTTGCCTGATGTTCTGCACTTGATACAAAGTCTAAAAATGACACCGACACTGAACTAGCACAAACAGATGGCAGCTCTACAAACACAAGGGCATTTTCAAGTTTTATTACAAAAATAAACTATGGCAATACAAAAATAAACCTGAGCTATTTACATTTACGTTAATTACCAAAAAACATAATCAATTTGCATGAACATTACTTTAACACTGACTATGGCCGGGCTAACAAACACTGATAACCACATGGTCATTGATAAATACACAAATCAAACTCCCAGAAAAGAGAATTGCACCGAGGTACTCAGTGCTCTACTTTAAATCTAACAATGTGGGCTTTGATACCAATGCCAAATTCTGAATGTACTTCCAAACACAAAGAATAAATCCTGGACTGCATGTTGGTCGCTTACTAAGGCACTAAAAATTACTCTTTAACAAACTTACCCATATTAGGACTTAAACTAGTGAGCATATACAACTTTATCACTGGACATAATACATGTCCACGCAAAACAAAGGATGGCCTCGATTAGGACCGATGAAAATGATGGTGCAGGACTCACAAGTTCTATTGAGATTCGGCCATCAACCAGCTTTCAAGTTTTAGAGCCTACCTGCAGAGCCTCTGGCTCGCTTGGTATCTAGGAGAAGAATGGGCACAAGTTGCTCTGCAGCAGCTTATATACGCCCTTGCACTATAAGCAGGATGTTGGACACTATTCTATGCCTTATAGTCATACAATACAAAAAACAATGAAATGTAAACAATGGCACAACGGTGCTCGTCTCTCGGTAGCACGCAAAACTATCAAATTATCTAACTATAATGGTCCCTGGACCTTATAGTTGCCTTCTTGGAGCCAATATTTCATTTTCTCACGTTGGGCTAGAGCTATTTTCCTTTTGGGTCTACCCCTAACTCTGTCAACATTTACTTCATTCTGTTGATGGGTACTTTCTTCACCCACTGTCTCTGATTCATGATCAATTAGTTTGTGATTATCAATATTGACCACTACATGTTCACTATCATTCATAGTACGATCAATACTTCATTCAACACTTACGAGTTCGTCCTCGTTAATCAGTTCATTTGACACGACATCACAGGTACTGTCTTCATGTTAGTCATTCACCTCTAACATGATAATGTGTTCGATCACCATGAGACATTCTTCACCTTCACACAAAACCTTTGCTGAGTGAACGACATCATCCTCTCCACGGTAGAGTTGTATAATTCTTCCGAGAGGCTAGACTTTACAACGTCTGTCGATCTTTTTTACTAAGACGAAGTCAACGTTTCTGAGTGGAGTCGGCATACCAGGGCCTAAATCATGACGTTGGCGTAGGGCCTGTAGATACTCGGTGCCCCAATGTAATCTTTGTGGTGAAAGTATCAAGCATACCTTGTTCGGTGCTGCAGCAGGCAGCAAATGGATAGTCATACCTCATGGGAGATGTGACGGACTGAGGACTTCATCCTTGCAGACATCACCACAATAAGTAAGAGGATGGTTGTTGACGACACATTCTGCCTCTTCAACTAGTGTTCTTGCCTGTTCCTCATTAAACAAGGCTCTATTGAGTGAGACTGTCATTCAAACATCCGCCCTTTCCAAGGCGAGCGTGAGTCAGTTCCAGTGATTTCTCTTTCTTCAAACATCCGCCAAGTTGCTTGCAGTCTTGAAGGTTGCATTATTGAGTATCTAACAGATGGGATGCCGTGATGGCAAATCTATTCAGGAGTGTATTCCTCTTTCTCTCAAATACAGGACTGAGTCACATCAGGATCCTCCTGGATGTTAACTGGATTGGTTCAAGTCCTACATGGTGAAACGGTGTCATCAGAGTCACAGGGCTTGGTAGCTGGGGCTGAGGAGGTTGTGACATTAGCTCTGAGCATCCTCTTATACTCTAAGACTACTATTTTCTTAAACAGACTCTTGTCTGAAAATTTAAATAACTGTATTGATGCCACAGTTTAGTTTTTATGTTATGAATATGTTTGGCATTACTAGTTTTCAATCGATATGAGGATATATCAGTTACTGATTAAAACCAAATTTAATTGTCTTGCCAAATAGGCATTTCATGAAGCCTCTCCGTTCTAAATATCTACACAGTGGGCCAATGATGGGATTGTTCTACTTAAGATAGCTTTGTTAAGGGGATCGGCCAGCCTAAAAAAAACCAATAATCTTTAAAAAATTCGATTTGCTGACATTCTAATTATAGGGTTCAAGAATGTGGATATTATGCTAAAATTTGCCGTATTTCTCTAGTTATGGCCTAAAATGTAACAATAACTATATACCCTTAAAACACCTGGTATAGTTTTTGCAATATATTAACTTCCTTTGAAATGAAATGTATAATGTCAATAATATCCTACTCACCTTTTTAGTTATTCCTAGCCATGTCGCACACGTCGTACCATGGTGAGTTGCCTATAAACTTCCAAGCTAGAAGGGACACGTGTCATCTGAACTCTGTATTTTCTGCGGTGTTTTTGTTTTTCACCGTGCCTAAAAGGTCAAGAGTTCACACTAGAAGGGCCAAGTGGAAAAGTCCAGGCGAGAAGCTGAAATTAGTGCCATGAGGAATGCGGCGGAGGTTGTGCCCACAAGCGGCGCAGGCAGCGATCTCTGCTGACCAGACCACATCCACCCCTAAACGCCTTTTTATTTGTTCGTCACTACCAAAGGGCAAAGATATTTTAGAAAAAAAAGCAGTAGCTAGGCTGATATTTTCTGAAAATAATCATAATAGCAAGACTTGATGAATTCTTGAATCACGAATCCTAATTGTGAATGTAAAAGTAATTCCCAGGATCCCAAGGGATGGATTAGAGACACTAGGCAACTTGTCTAAAGTAAACCTTGCAAGATCAACAGGGGACCAGGAACCTAAAATTTATGATGCACATAAATAATCAATTAATATTTTATTTATAATCATTTTGCATTATGAATACCCAAAAATAAAAATTAAAACCATAAATTTAAGAGTCTTTAGTCCCTTTTACTTTTTATGTAACTAAAACTTTGAAGGCCCGTTTCTCAAAACATAAGTTTTCTTTAAATGCATCTCCTCTTAGTATTGGACCAATCTAAATGAAATTTTAAATATGGGAAACATAAGATTAAAACAAAACCGGGGATTTTTAATATTTTGAGTCTGATTTTTGGCAATTTTTTTTCTGTAATTTTTCCGTGAAAATTTCATTAAAAAAAAAAAAATTCATATCTCGAAAAATAATTGAAAAATCAAAAATCCCCGGCTTTGCATCGAGAAGTCCATATGTGTTTTTATACGTGGTTCAAATCTCATCCCTTAAAACCAAAAAGCTAAATGCATTTACACGAAAAATGCTCTGGCGTCACAAAACCTAAGGTCACTGAACAAAAATTTTTTCCCCAGAAGTTCCATTGATTCTAACAAAATATCAACAACCTGCGTTTTGATCCCTTAATGGATCATCTCTAATCTTCATGAATTTACAAACATGTTGGAAATACTCTCCCTAAAAGTGAAGAAACGGAGCAGGAGGTGCTGGCTGAAGTTCCCTCTACAGATCTTGTAGTGCAGACATTACTACTGATGAAGATGCATTGTCTCGTGGGTCATCAGTTGCTGTTAGGGGTCCTGGGATTTGCAACATGGCTGGGCCTGTTGCTCACAAGGATTTCTCATGCAATTATTTGAGGTCTGCCCCATGGGACAGTACATTGGTTGGATTTTCCTTGGTTGAGGCATACTGCAACTCGAATCTGCACTCCTGTAGGATAAAGGATACCTCCCATGCCCTATTGGCTTTGAAAGGACTTTTGTTTTCAGTCTTGCTAACCACACATGCAATTGCCACTTAATCTCCCCAGATTGTTACTTTACTGAATTTAACGGTTTAACTGAGATACTTGGCTAGTCTGGCCCTGATGAGCAAAGCCATCAGCCCTAGTAGTGGGATCGTTAGTGTGTGTTTCTTCTACTAAGTTAGGGCCAGCATACAGGCACTCAGCATACAGGCACTCATTAAGTGACTGCCCACCACTTTGCTTTGAAGAAGCATTAAACACTACTCATATTGGTGTAGTTGTGCTTTCCTTAACTACCCCAAAGTGATGCATATAATAGCCCTCGATGACTGGGCTTGTCACTTTACTAATGAACCTGTTATGCACATACATTTAAATCTCATCGGAATATTGCTGACGGTACACAGGATCGCGACTGAAACGAGCTTCTAACGATTTCAAGTGAGCAATTGCAAGTTTATAATTGGTAGTTGGCCTCTCACAATCATGGAATGGCAGACTGACCTGATAACCTTACAAGCTTTGCTTAATGCTGCTTACAACACGTCGCATTGCGGCATAGTGCGAAACAGTAAATTGCTCATTGGGCTGAATGCCCAGCGTATCTAATCTCCACCACTTATCCACGTCATGCTCTGTTTCTTGAACTCTACACACACGACGTGTTCTTACAACAGACGTGTCAACGCCCTGTGTAGCCCATCCTGGGAGTCTCCCATAATGGGATACCCCATTAGGTATTACAAATAAATTGATAGCATCACATTTCCCTAAACCATACACAAAATGATTGAAATAATCAACTCCAATCAAGATCTCTACATTCTTAAGTGTACCACTTTCAACCTCCTGATCAGCTAGTGTGTAACCCTTCTGTTGCAAATGTTCTCTTACATTCAACAGCCCAGCGTTGTGAATGGGCATATTTACTTTATCATGAACTAACAACCCTAGCCTCAGGACTCACTGGCTTATTTTCAGCTGGTATGCTACTAAATTGAATTCTCCCTCTATCACATCAGTTGCAAAGGATGCAATATTCAATGAAACTTTTTTGAAGATGGGAAGGTCTAATTCAGTGGCCAAATGACTACTAATAAAGCTCCTTTGGCTTCCGGTGTCGAAAAATACTTCAGTCACATGTTCCTTATTATTGCTGTTATGAATAGTAGCTGATGCAGCTGGCAGCAAAGTAGGTGGCAAATCCACGCTTCTAGTAGAATTCAGTTGATTGGCAGTAACAGACGGCTTCTCATCTGATGTGTTACATTGATTGTTTACCTTAGGTTTTCTCTTCGGGCTCTCTTTTGACTGGCTCTGATTATGAGTGGTGGCTTTAGACACAAGTTTAGATTTAGGAACTATGTTACTAGTTGAAGCTACGTTAAGGTTTTGACCAGATTTTATGTTACTAGAACAAATGAAGAAATGATAACGTCCTCCACAAGTTTTGCAACTTTGGTTACTACTGCACGTATGTATCCTTTCATAAGACAATTGAAGCATCGTTGAATTTGCATTAAGACTCTCTTACGGTTGTTTACACAAACAAATTTGTGACAATCATTTGTGGAATGCCATTTGTTGCAAAAGGGACAAGATTTGATGTGATCAGCAGCTGATGGCTGTTTTGGTCTTAGGCCCTGAGGAGTTGGAAGATGTCATCATAATCATAACGTCACTCAAAGTATGAATGTGAAAGTCTAGAGCGCCATACAACTTGGTTATCGAATAATCTGACGTACACAAAAAGCTGACAACTTGCGGATAGACTCCCCCTGCAACAAGTCTCTTGTTCACTAAGTTAAGTACTATCCCTTCCCCACCTAACATTGGGCTAAGTTTGTCAATTTGCTCCAGCACAATAGCAAGTCCAATATGAAACTTCTTGAGGCTTTCATGCTCAAAGGTAGGGATAAGCAAATCCCCTAGGTGATTGAATAACAGAGTTAACATCTGTTGTGAGTTACCGCATAACTCATCTAGCAGACGGATTGTTACTTTGTAGTTCTCCGCTGTGATGCTCAACGACTAAGTGGCTCTTCTCCTGGTACACTAAGCTAAGCAGGTGTATGAACTTGGTGATCGGATTTAGCTCCAGACAGTTATGCACAAACATCAAAAAGCTGTTTGAATTTTGCATATTCACTCATATCCCCTTTAAAGACAGGCAATTTAATCTCCTTTAACTTATCTTGAGAGGGTTGATAAGTCTGGGAAAGTTGCGAGACTCTCGGCTGAAGGGCACTTTTAGCAGTTCCAGCACCACTGAGTGCATTGTACACATCTCCCTTAATGACTCCACCTAACTTGACCACAGACCTAAAATATCGGTTAGTTCGTCATGATCTCGTTCGATCTTTTTAATGAAATCCCGATATGTCTCTACCAGTTGAGTCTGTTGTAGTTCTCGGTTGGCTTCTTTCAGGTAATGAGAAAGGAGAGTTGTCAGAGCTGTTACCTTAGCTACCATTTCGCTACTAGTTTAATCAATTACTAAAAGGTTACTCTACGTTACTCGATTGAATCTTTGCAAAGGAATTTACTGCACTCTTTGGAGTGTGCGCTGTTCGCTCCTAATCAGGTGCATTAAGCTGCTGAGAAAAATGCCTAGCACATCCCCATTAAAGTGCACACCTTCTCTAGCCTTAACGTAATGGTATACGTTCGCATTTATTGACACACGCGAAACACCATGGCTCTTTCGTTTGCTACAATAGCAGCGAATCCAGGTGCTCAAATTCCACACTTGTGTGTTGTAAGTTACCGATGTGATATTGAGGCAATTAAGAGCTGGATAGTCTCAACTCGGCACTGCAAACCACCAGTGTTCGTATCAAAGCCCTTATTCTCTCTGCCAAGAATGTCAGTCTGTCCCACATAGGTTTTGGGTCGTGCACCGCCAGATCATTTCCGCCCACATATAACACAATGAAATCATAATTGCACGTCCAGAATTCTTCGTTTTCAAAGTGTGTGGTGAGGCCACCTGGTTTTCTTAAGATCTCCACAACCACTCCTTCCATTACCGGTAGGAGAGGAGGCAGTTGTGAATGCCCTATTAATGCCACCCAAAATGGCCTAGCCTAACCACGTGTGTCCTGGCTCAGTGGCTTTGTATCCGCTGTCAAAGGACCAAAATTGTAGAGAATTTTCTCGACAGCAACTCTGTGAATCTGGCTCTTGCCTGATGTTCTAGGCTCGATACAAATTCTGAAAAAGACACCAACACTAAACTAGCACAATAAGGTGGTGGCTATACAAACACAAGGGAATTTTCAAGTTTTATTACAAAAATAAACTGTGGCAATACAAAATATACCTGAGCTATTCACATTTACGTTAATTACCAAAAAATACAATCAATTTACACGAATATTACTTTAACACTGACTATAGTCGGGCTAACAAACACTGATGACCACGTGTTCATCAAGAAATACACGAATCAAACTCACAGAAAAAAGAATTGCACCGAGGTACCCAGTGCTCTACTTTAAATCTAACAATGCAGGCTTTGCTGCCAATGACAAATTCTGAAAGTACTTCCAAACACAAAGAATGAACCCAGGACTGCGTGTTGGTCACTTACTAAAGACACTAAAATTTGTCTAAACTCTAACAAACTTACTTGTATTAGGACTTAAACTAGTGAGCACATACAACTTTATCACTGGATATGGTACATGTCCACGCAAAACAAGGGATGGCCTCTATTGAGACCAATGAAAATGAACTGGATTTCAAGTTTTAGAGTCTACCTACGGAGCTTCTGGCTCGCTTGGTATCTAGGAGAAGAGTGGGCACAAGCTGCTCTGCAGCAGCTTATATACACCCACTTCCGGAATGTTCCAAAATTCCAGATTCACAAGGATCTTTCTACAACTAAGTTTCTCACGTGCAAAACTCCTGTATGGTAGGTTGCATCTTCAGTTGAAGATGCAACCTACCATACACTTTTCCGAAATAAAGAACACGTTACAAGCAAAATAATTACAGCACTTTACAATCCAGAACCATCACATACTTCCATGTCAGCCCGACTCGATGCGTAGTTGGCACGTACGATTACAATTTCTACTGATATATTAAAATGACTAGATGGCAATGTTATGTTGGCAAAATCCCTGCAGAAGATTTTGCCGACAAACCTAATGAAAAATCACATAATCTATTTCATTATTATTTTAATATTTTATACTTGTTTGTGTTGAGTATATATTTTATATTATTAACAGCCTCATTTCCAGCATCTGTTATATAAAACTTCGAGGAAAAAAGTGAGGGTGACAGTTGATATGTTGTCCCCCCATGAACTAAAGGATACCAAGCATCTTTCGCTCATTCACCTATAGAAGTTAAAATTGGGGTAACACACATTCCATTTGGGTTCGTAATTAGTCACCACTGAGATTCAGAGAAAAAGAACTTGGTGAACGCAGATTTGAGTCTCATGATGCGCGTAAAATCGCATTTTTTTGTTTTGTTTTTTACTCCATATCACCGGTTCAGCGCTCGTATAAGAGTAATTAATCAACACAGAGACAGATCCTTTGAAAGATGATTACCCCCTTTGTATGGTTAATGGTCATTGTAGGTAAATCCCTAATTGGATATTTCACAATCGACGACAGATGAAAATATATAGGTATCAGAAAATCTTTTAATAAAAGTTGTTTCGAGGGTTAGGGTCAGAGAGGGAGGAGGGGGAAGTGGATGAAAAGGAGAGAGAAGGTTAAAGGAGGGGAGGGAGAAGGGGGATAGGGAAGAGAGGGAGGGGGTCAAAGGTAAGATGGAGGATTTCTTAATTGGTTCATCAGATATTTACAGAAGGTGAGGGCGTGATCAAATTCTTGTTACCTTATTGATATGTTTGTGTATGTGTGTGTGTGTGTGTGTATGTGTGTGTGTGTGTGTGTGTTGGGGGAGAGAGGGTCAGGTTACAACAGGTTGGGACAGTTGGGACTAACCTGGGTTTTCTCTGTGGCGAGGATTCCAACGCGTGATGGTGAGGATTAGTATTGTATTAATAGTACTTAATGTGTTTTTATTGTCATAAACTGTTTTATACTATTAGAGATTTGTCGCTTCTGCATAAGTGTGTTTATAATTCTGCATAAGTTTATTTATAGTTTGTATTTTGGACTCTTGGGCAGTTGCCTGAATTGAGCCATGGCGATACATAATTCAGCACACCTTACTTTTGTAGCGTTAGTGCGTGCAGATTAGCACTAATGCCTTAGACGAAAGGCTGTTGTTATCGCTTCCCTTTATCCTTCTCTCATCAACTGAATGTCCCAATATCCTTTTCTATTCCTTTTATTTAAATGTCACAACGAAATGGGAAAATTACTTCAACAATACCATTTTCTGCTTAAGGGAGTGAAAGATTAACATTTTTAGCCAACTTGCTTTTAAGAAAATTAGCAGTAAAGAAATGCCTTGCAGAAAATTAGATAGAGAGAGGAAAAACGTTGATCCATTTACGAATGCCGATATATTTTCGATGCAGTGATGAGGATCAGCGAAATATATTGTAAGGAATCGGTCCGTCATATATGATAAAAGACTTCTCATTAAGATCAGTTAAGTACCGCCTGTCAGAATATAAGAATAGAATACAGAATTTAGACCAAAGGCCAAGCGCTGGGACCTATGAGGTCATTCAGCGCTGAAATGGAAATTGACAGTAAAATGGCTTGAAAGGAGCAACAGGCGAAAAACTTGCAGTTGCACTATGAACCAAGTGTTAGGAGAGGGTGGAAAGGAAGATGGAAGAAAGAAGGTATGAACGGGGTAGGTACATTAAAAGGAATGTAAAGGGGGTGCAGCTAGGGGCAGACGGGACGCTGCAAAGAACCTCAAGTAATGCACCTCCCGTCACAGTAGACTTTAATGTTCATTTGAGTGTATATGATACTTCTATACATTAACTCTAGAAATTCAGTCGTTATTTTGAATAAGAAGTTTTTTTGTTCCTAGTTTCAGGATGATCGTGACTCGGAATCCGCTGGTAATACTGGGAGTGGTTCTTACCGCCTGCATTCTTGCCCTTGCTACAGGAATTGTCGTTGGTAAGCGCAGTTTTTCTTTCATATATACATTATTTACTAACTTGTTAACTTCCTACTAATATACATTTTATTGTGAATATGGCTGGCCAGCTGAAATAACTTAGTTCCATTATTTTCAGGCAGTCGATTTGTAATGTTTGTTTTCAGATCGAGTTTCCTTCCAAAAACAAAAGGTAATAAACATAAATTATAAATTCAAACATGGCAATTGAAGAACATACGTCACCTCTTTACGCTTGAAATTGCAGGAAAAATTTGGGCCTAACAATTACATTTCAATAACAGTTTCATTATTATTTAGTGCCTATTTATAGTCCATTTACCTTTTAAACTAAGACCATGAAGGTCTGGAATTATAAGGACGTCTTTTTTTGTTATCACTCCTGGAGAACAAGAAAACATTTGGCGCATAAGACTGTTTTTGTACGCCACGTTCTGTCTTAGAGAGAGAGAGAGAGAGAGAGAGAGAGAGAGAGAGAGAGAGAGAGAGAGAGAGAGAGAGAACGAAACTTTACATCAGAGAAAATACTTGTGAATACTGCTATCTTCATAGCAAGAGAGTTTTACTAAAGATTATACTGACGTCAGTAAATGCCTGCCTACGACTAGGAGAAAATTTTCATCAGTGGCTGTTATGGAGTATGTTGTTGAGGGCTATTTTCCTGTACATCACTGACTACTTCTGAGACAGGGAGAGACAGACAATAGTGATATATATTGCTCTATTTTTTTCGTGAGAAAGAGATTCGGAGAAACACTTTCTACAGCACTGAGGAGTGTCAGATTACAGATTCCGCTGCTCGCCATTTAACGCCGATTTTTGGAAATGATGGGAACTCCCTAACAGGGCTCAGGCCCGAGTCCAAGAACCAGGGCAGGATTTATTTACCAGAGGAGTGCAAAAGGTTTGTGAATATATTTTGTTTCTGCATGACCAAAGAGTCCCAGAAAAGCGAGTCTTACAAAATTTCAGTAGTGGGCGTGTCTGTTATGACGTCATCAACATGGCCGCCAGGCGCAAATGGCCGACCCCATTCCATTGACCATAGCTTCTCTTGTAATTACCTATACAAACGGGATTTTTTTTTTTCAAAATGTTCCCAATAAAAGTTAGAATCTTTTTTGTTTAAATACATATTTACGTATCCTTAACACTTTTTCTGGAAATTTTGCTCAGTCATAAAAAAGTGTGGTTTACTTTTTTTCCCGCTCGTCTAATTTGCTTTTAAAGTCTTCGTTGCCAGTGTATATAAAACTCGTTCTGTTCTCTTGTACCTCATTCTTCTATTCATAAGGAAAGGAGCACACTTCTCGACAGAGTACAAATGTCCACAATTCTTTCCGTCTTTATTTTTACGTGTAAGAACCTTCCATATAACATTGATTCACATGTTTTCCAAACTTTGTTTTGCCTTTTATTTTTTTACTTTTTTTTCTGCTGGGTAAATCTCGGTTTTCATTTTTCTTCTGGTGTATATATATATATATATATATATATATATATATATATTATATATATATATATATATATATATAAATATATATAGCATATATATATAAATAAATATATATATATATATATATATATATAAATATATATATATATATATATTATATATATATATATATATATATATATATATATATATATATATATATATATATATATATATATATATATATATATATATTATATATATATTATTTTATATATATATATATTTATATATATATATATATATATATATATATATATATATATATATATATATATATATATATATATATATATATAATCTATCTCGATTTAATTTGCCTTTTGTTTATTGAGAATGAGTCGCCGCCACATGGCCGATTTTGGTTAGATATCAGAGCAAAGTTATCAACATTTTGATCTGTCCTTCTTTTTACCTGGAACAGATATTGAGATGACACCGATAAAAAAGGGCAAAGATAGGAGACTGAATGCCGCTCCCTGAGCAGCTTAGCCCAACTAAGCTGCTTAAAACAACCTTTCTAAAGGCAAATTAAGCTGCCTGAATTGTCTTTTTTCTGCAGGACACCGGGGAAGAGGCAACCGATCGCTGACCACCTGGCAAATGACACATCGTTTGCACACGGCCTCAGTTAAAGGCAGAAGTGCACATGGCACCGACACCCGGCCGGAGCCTTAAAAGGGACAGACAGGAGATCTAAGGGGCAGTAGGCAGTGAGCAGTTAGTCACGTGAGCAGTAGACGTACGGCAGCAGTCTTAGTTGTAGGGGAGGCCGTTAGCCATACATGCAGGAGAGTGATACATTTGCTGAGAGACCATTCATTCCTACCTGTTCAACTCCAGACGACAGTCATCCTTGAGGGACCATGTGCATCGTCAGTGTGATCGTCCCTCGTCATCCTTCGCTAGAGACCCGCTTCCCCTGAGGTAAAGTGCTAGTAAAGACTTTTCAGTCACGACAGTTTGCCCTAGAGAAGGTTACCGGAGTGCCAGTATTTCACCTCTATCCTTGTGCCAGTTTATCCAGTGCCATTTCCAGTGTCCTGTGTTCAAGTGTAAAGTGGTCATTCATTCCTCGAGCCCTTGGCACCCTCAGTGCAGACTCAAGTCATATCCTGTGTTATATAGAGGGACCTATTCGCAGTGAACTCATCTTGGACTGTGCCTTGCCCTTAGTCAAGACTCCAGTAGAAGGATCTTCAGGTGTTGCAAGCCCTCTAACAATTTACTTACCCATTTTCCCTTCTAATGCTTTCTTTTGTGAATATAGTTCTTATATTTATCCCAAGTGTTTACATAACATTTCCTTATGAGGTAGAGTCTTCAGCTCCTAACATCACCCCTTTTTCTTTGTTTTTACAATTTACCTTTATAAGTCAGAACTCCAAGGCAAATTATATATAAGTTTCTGTTGCTGGCCTGTAAAAATACCATAAACCCATATAAATACATATATATATATATATATATATATATATATATATATATATATATATATATATATATATATATATATATATATATATATAATATATATATATATATATATATATATATATATATATATATATATATATATATATTATATATATATATATATAATCATTGCCTATATATTATACACTCATCAGTGTATATATATATATATATATAATATATATATATATATATATATATATATATATATATATATATATACAATATCCAGACACACACACTGCAGTGTATATATGTGTATTGATAAACAGGCAACGACTTATCAAAAGTTAATCATTGTTTCAGTGAGATATTAAGTAATTTAGTAATTTGCTTGAACGCAGTG
This sequence comes from Macrobrachium rosenbergii, assembly GCF_040412425.1. NCBI lineage: Eukaryota > Metazoa > Arthropoda > Malacostraca > Decapoda > Palaemonidae > Macrobrachium > Macrobrachium rosenbergii. The sequence continues at coordinate 41,107,252 of NC_089766.1, forward strand.
GAGTCACTAAAGCTGCAGATTCAAATCCTTTTGAGGATCTATCTACAGTAGGTCCTCAGACACCTCTTAGCAATACTTCATCTGGTCAAGCAATAATGAGAAAGTAACAATGGATATTCTTTCCTTTTCTTCTAAAGGGGGATATGCTGTTAAAACATTTCAAGCCTTATATACCCTAAGAATATTGAAAAGCCTATACCACGGAATTTGGTAAACAATTGTGCGTCTTCCATGATATCAAGTAACACGAGCAGGAAAGAAAAAAAGTCGGAAGTCGCCAACTACACTTTAGATGCCTTTGGAAGTCATTCATATGGAGGCTGCTCAAAATTATAACATAATGAAAGTCATGGAATCTCCTCTCACCCCGGTGCCATTTGCCCATGCACAAATTGGTGGAATTATAAATAAAAGAGACACAAGTAAGCTGCTGTAATGCACATGTTAGAGAAGCACCAACTCATAACCGTGGAGAAAGATGTGAATGGAGATCTAGCACGCACAGACGTGACCATTTATGATGGCATGTTCTTGTTGCAGACTTTGAAGATGCCAGAAACATCCGAAGCTCTTGGACAAAAATTACTGGAGATCGTCGTTTGCTGTACAACCTCTAAGGAAATATATATACTGTTTTGATACATATGGTTACCACACTATAAAAGACTGTGAACGTGAACGGCGGTCAATTGTGCCAACTGGTGACATTAAGGTAACAGGAAAGGACCAGAAAACCCCCCAAAACCATCAGACGCATTTAGAAATGAACAGTTTAAAATATTTCTGGTGCCTTTTCTGTGCAAAGAGTGGAAAAATCAGAGAATGCTGCTCTTCTTGGAGAGAAAATTCTCTAGATTGGAGTAGAAACTAAAAGCTATAAATACATTTGCAAAGCTGACAATGTAGAAGTATCAGAAACACTTGACTTTCCTTGCCATCATCAAGAGGCGGACACAAGGATACTGCGGCATATTCACCAATTATCAGGTGGTAATGACCATAACAGAAGTATCCTGGTAAGAGCAAATGACACTGGTGTAATGGTACTATTATTCTACCATCAGAAAATCTTCCCCAAAGCTCAGATCTGGCTTGATTGTGGCGTATCTTCAAATAACAGCCGACGGATGATCAACGTCACATGCATTGCAAAGGATCTAGACCGTGATTTGATAGAGGCTTTGCCTAGCTACCATGCCTTTACAGGGTCCGACTTTCCAGCAGCATTTGCAAGAAAGGGTGAGGTCAAACCTTTTGAAATTATACGGAAGAATCCTGAATATCAAAGAATACTGAGTCAGCTGGAGAATCGCTATCGCTAAATGCTGAACAAGTTGCTGGACGGGAGAAATATGTAGGTGCAATGTATGGTCAAGCGAGGTATTCCTCAGTAACTGATGTGAGGTACGGTTTGTTCATGAAAAAACTACACTTGAGTGCCAGTCTAACAACTCTTCAAAAGTTAAAGGTATTGATCTAACAATGCTGCCTCCCTCTAAACCTTCTTTGTTGCAAGAAATTAAAGGAGGCAATGCAGTTTCATGGCTGTGGAAGAGAGCATTGTGTCAGAAACCACATGATGGTTTTGATCCCACTGAACATGGGTGGAAGGTATCTAGAAAATGATAGATTTCACATACAATGGTATGATGGTCCAACTGTACCGGATAATCTAGAACCTGTCACTGAAGAGGACTCTGACAGCAACGATGAAGAAAGTGACATTTATTTTGGTGACAGTAGTTCTGAAGAAAATTATGAGGAAGATATGAAGTATTACACTGTACTTTCATAGCGATGCTTTTTCATAATGTCTCGTTTGACTTATCGCAGTTATGATGGAGGTCTTAAGATTGAAAGATGTTATTTTTCTTATTATGTTTCTATTCACTGCAATCTGTTTTCCATCTTGAAATAAGATGTATCGTGCTTTATGTGTATGTATTATTTCTCTAATATATATAATGAACACAAATTTTGCATTTTATTCTCAACAACTGATATCGACATCATAGGCACTAATGAGAATCCAGTGTAGCATGAAAAAAACGAAAAGACATAAGCTACACTAAAAGGAAGTTAAGAGGGATCAAGCAGTTATAATTTCCTCATAGACCGCATTTATAAAACTAAGTATTAGGGGTCCCCGCCCCCACAAGGGGTTGGGGGATTATCTTGTGGTTTGAACTTAGTTTCCAAAGCCCTGTATGGATGCCCAATACACGAGGACATTAAAAGCAAATTAGACGGAGCGGAAAAAAGTAAACCACATTTATAAAAGCTAATTACCCTTATTAGGGATTGGAGGATTATATTACTGATTGAGTTCGATTTCTAAGACCCTAAATGAATCTTCATATTATAGATTGGCTTATCAATTAAGCATTTCGGTATTCGGACGTGAAGCGCCACACAGTATAACCTACCTATTGGAGGCGCGACTTCACTACCTCGATACCTTGACTGGAACGAAAATTTAATCTTTTTGCCCAATGCCGCTCACCTAAACCTTCTTATGATATACATCTTCTGAATCCTCATGAAAAGAGGCAACGTTTTTGTACCCGTCCATTTTTTCATGATTCTTTTGGTTTTCGAGTAAATTCACGTTAAACTTTATACTTGTCACCAGTTAAAGCCATTTTTTTTATGTTGAGTACAATTTCCAGAAAAAGTGTTACGGATACGTAAATATGTATTGAAACAAAAAAGATTCTAACTTTTATTGGGAACATTTTGAAAAAAAATCCCATTTGTCTAGGTTGATTAGAAGAGGAGCTATGGTCAATGCAATGGGGTCGAGTCATGTGCTCCTGGGGGGCCATGTTGATGACGTCATAACAGACACGCCCACCACTGAAATTTTGTGAGACTCGCTTTTGTGAGACTGGTCATGTAGAAACAAAATATATCCTCAAACTTTTTGCACTTGTTCGGGTAAATAAATGTTTCCTGGCTCTTGAACTATTTATCATACAGGTTTTACCTAACCTTTTGGACATTTACAGTTGATGGCCTATACAATATCAGACTTTGTTTCAATTCCAGAAGTTAATTTTTCTCAATTCTTTATCCTGGAGTCATTATGATTTTTAAAACATTAAGCTTATTGTAAAGAAAAATAGTTTTTCAATGACTCGGTAAGGTAAAGCGCAATGTGCAATTAACAGATTGACAAATATTAAAAGCTTCAGACGGAATCAAGACTTTTTCAAGAGGAGGTTTATGATATTAGTAAATTAATCAAAAGAGAAAATTCTCAGTTATTCCCTGTTAATTAAAGCAGCAAACTCTTTACCGAATTCTCTGCTGATACCAATTTTGGTATTGCTCATAGACTGTTTCCGAGAAGTAAACAATGCAGCAATAGCCGTACAACGAAAGATGGTCAGTCGTCGTAACTTAGACCCTTAATTTGTGCAACAAACATTTAAGAGAATAAGACGGATGTACGGGTACATATTATCGTCAATTATTATTATTATTATTATTATTATTATTATTATTATTATTATTTAGGAGATAAAACATATTCAAATCGAAGAAGCCCACAGGGGCCATTGACTTGAAATTCAAGCTTCCAAAGAATATGGTGTTCTTTCGGAAGAAGTAACAGAAGGTAATGGTAAATACAGAAATATATCAGTTATTAGAAAAACATATAAATTAACAAATAAATATATCAAGGACTAAACAAATAAAAATGTAAGTAAACTGTTAAAATACGAGGGGAATTGTGTTGGGGTAGTAATGCATTGCATCGTCCCCTGAACTTCTGAAGTTCCAATTGCACGACATCCTCAGGGAGGAAATAAACCTAACATTAGATTAAACCAGGGAATGATGCAGTACAGACTTAATAATAAGACAGATGTACAATCACTCAAAAAAGTTTTGCAACATACTTCAAACTTTTCGGACAACAGCTTATAAGAGCGACATCTGGCGCTTTTGGCAACTCAGTTGTAAGCGCGTGAAACAGCTGAACACTAGTGGTGGGTCCGAGAAATTACCTGGCAATGATAAGCAGGGCTTTTTCTGATACTGCTTACTGTTGTCATATTTTACTTAATTAAAGGATGTTACTATAATACTTCAGAGGTCATCGCAGTTCTTATGTTTTAATATTTTCATCTCCAACTGCCATCACTATCGTTGTTTTATCTCCTTCAATATGTGTGAACTTTGTAGACATAGGCCTACGACTGTTACAAGTTGAACTGTTAGTCTTTAAACATCAACAAATATTGACTTTTGTAAAGATTTGCTTCACATTATTATTAATTAAATTTTTGAATGACTAATCCTATACCCTGTTGAACTAGTGAAACTTAATATAAAATATACTGAACTAGACTAACAGATCTCACGTCTATTTTGTAATACATAGAATATAATTGCACATACGACACACATACATACATACATACATACATACATACATACATACATACATACATACATACATACATACACACACAAACACACACACACACACACATATATATATATATATATATATATATATATATATATGTATATGTATATATATATATATATATATATATATATATATATATATATATATATAAACTGTTATCATGTGTAATTTCTCATTTCTTTCATTGCTACTTAGGCCTATCATTTTGATGCCTCTTTTGAAGTTAACTGATAACATATAACGCCTATTTTTGTATTTCTTATTACCTAAGTTTCTAAAGAATTAAAATTAGCTAGAAGTTCAACATTAATTTAGCTAATGCTAAATGCCAGCAGTGAAGAAGACTACCATGCTCATCAGTGGAGAATGTCTCCTCGTCGCAAAAAAAGATGACTCGTACAGAAATCATCGGCCACTGGATTATATTATAACGCAAACCCTAGCCTCTATTAATTTTGTGTTTCGTTTTGATATGAAGTGTTTCTTGGCAGGATGAGTATGATGAAATAATATCTTGGTCTCATGCAGCCTGTTACGGATGGTTTGAGCAGCAACTTGAAGGGGAGCGTAATGTTCTCTCTTTATAGCAACATCGGTAGTCAGGGGAGTTAGGCGGAGCTCCTTCAGTGATCATCCGATGATGATACTTAACAGTAGTGCAACAATGAGGTTGTCCTCCAGTTTTTACAATGAATTTATCATGTTTCCTCGTTCTCTCTGTTGGTGTATCCCTCTACACATGGTTGTTTTATTTACGCTGAGCTGCCGAGCAATATCTACGATAGAAACATTAGTCTTATGCAAGATAATGATTGTGGTCCGGCTTAGTGACGAGACAGTTTAAACTTTTCCTGCCCGAATGTGGAGTCACACGATAGCATACGACGTTATGAGATTTTTTCTTTTTTGTTTTTGACAACGATAATGGTTGAATTCTTTCTTTCTTTATATATATATAATTTCATTGATGGTTATTCAATATTATTTTATTGGTCAATAAGCTTTTATCTGGATTCGAAATATAGTTTCTTCTTTGACTCTTTTGCCCAATCATCTGAAGTGAAATTTTTCAAAATGTTTCGTCATTTTTCGTAATATGAATGTTTTTTCACTCACCATTCTTTTTATATTGTTAACCGTATGATTAATAATAAAATCGAATAAGAAAATTACATTTCTTGTAAATATCAAAAGAACAAATTACTGTTAGGTGAACGAAAACTTCTGGAACATGTTGCAAAACATTTTTGAGTGACTGTACATATTATTACTTAAAAAGACGATAATCAAGAAATAAATTTAGCATTAGTTTAGATCCGGGAATGATGCAGTATACATTTAAACCAATAATAAGACAGATGTACATATTATTGTTACTTAAAAAGACGATAATCAAGAAATAAATTTAGCATTAGTTTAAATCCGGGAATGATGCAGTGTACAGTCACTCAAAAATGTTTTGCAACATGTTCCAGAAGTTTTTGTTCACCTAACAGTAATTTTTTCTTTTGATATTAACAAGGAAATATAATTTTCTTATTCGATTTTGGTTATTAATCATATGGTTAACAATATAAAGAAGAATGTTGAGTGAAAAATTCATATTACGAAAAATGATGAAACATTTTGAAAAATTTCACTTCAGATGATTGGGCAAAAGAGTCAAAGAAGAAACTATATTTCGAATCCAGATAAAAGCTTATTGAACTAATAAAATAATATTGAATAATCATCAATGAAATTTATATATAAATAAATAAAGAAAGAATTCAACCATTATCGTTGTCAGAAACAAAAACAAACAATCTCATAACGTCGTATGTTATCGTGTGACTCCACATTCGGGCAGGAAAGTTAAACTAAACTGTCACGTCACTTGCACCGGTAAGTTGGGCAAGAGACTCATCCGCACCACAATCATTCGCTTGATAAGACTAATGTTTCTATCGTAGATATTTGGCAGCTTAGCGTAAATAAAACAACCATGTATAGAGGGATACAACAACAGAGAGAACGTGAAACATGATAAATTCATTGTAAACTCCATTTTTTTGTTAAGGATCATCATCGGATGATCACTGAAACCTTCTTATATACCTAACTCCCCTGACAACCGATGTTGCTATAAAGAGAACATTACACTCTCCCTTCAAGTTGCTGCTCAAACCATCCGTAACAGGCTACATGAGACCAAGATATTATTTCATTATACTCCTGCCAAGAAACACTTCATATCAGCGAAACAAAGAATAGATGCTAGGGTTTGCGTTACAATATAAATCCAGTGGCCGGTGATTTCTGTACGAGTCATCTTTTGCGATGAGGAGGAGACATTCTCCACTGATGAACATGGTAGTCTCCTTCACTGCTTGCATACTGGCATTTAGCATTAATTAAATTAATGTCGAACTTCTAGCTAATTTTAATTCTTTAGAAACTTAGATAATAAGAAATACAAAAATAGGCGTATATATATTCAGTTAACTTCATAAGAGGCATCAAAATGATAGGCCTAAGTAGCAATGAAAGAAATGAGAAATTACACATGATAACGGCATTATATATATATATATAAATTACTCAAAAGAAAAATATATATATATATATATATATATATATATATATATATATATATATATATATATATATATATATATATATATATTTGTGTATTATATATATATACTATATATATATATATAGCATAATGTATGCATGTATGTATATGTATGTATGTATGTATGTGTATTGTGTATAATTTATATTCTATGTATTACAAAAATAGACGTGAAATCTGTTAGTCTAGTTCAGTATATTTTATATTAAGTTTCACTGGTTCACAATATACATAGGATTAGTCATTCAGAAATTTAATTAATAATAATGTGAAGTAAATCTTTACAAAAGTCGTATTTGTTGATGTTAATAAGACTAATAGTTTAACTTGTAACAGTCGTAGGCCTATGTTTACAAAGTTCACACATATGAAGGAGATAAAACAACGATAGTGATGGCAGTTGGAGATGAAAAAAATTAAAACATAAGAACTGCGATGACCTCTGAAGTGTTATAGTAACATCCTTTAATTAAGTAAAATATGACAACAGTAAGCAATATCAAAAAAGCCCTGTTTAAGGGAAACTGCAGGTAATTTCTCGGACCCACCACTAGTGCTCAGTTGTTTCATGCACTTACAACTGAGTTGCCAAATAGCGCCAGATGTCGCTATTATAAGCTGTTTCCGAAAAGTTTTGAAGTATGTTGCAAAACTTTTTTGAGTGATTGTACATTTAAACCAATAATAAGACAGATGTACATATTACCCTAACTTAAAAAGACGATAAGCAGGATATAGACCTAACATTAGATTAAACCAGGGAATTATGTAGCATACATTTAAGAGATTAATAAGACGGGTGTACATATTTTCGTAAGTTAAAAAGACGATCAGCAGGAAATAAATCGAACATTAAATTAAATCAAGGAATGATGCAGCATGCATTTAAGAGAATAATAAGTTAGAAAATAACTTTATCCAAGCTTAAATCATGGTAATAATGAATCAAATTTATAATAAAAATCACCAAGGCATAAATCTCAAACTTTTTGAATAAAGGAGTAGAACAGGCACAACTTCACTGACACTCTTTGGCCTCGTCATTTGGATTTATTACACTCACCCAAACAGCTATGAAATTTCTAAAATACGGAGGCCAACGGAACTGGCTGTAAAAAAAGTAAGAAGCAACGACTTTGCTTGAAAAGAATGTAAGTCAATAAGATTTTAGAAAAGTAGCAGCAGGAAGAGAATTTCGAAGCTTGGCAGTTGAGATCGTAGGGGAATGTGTGAAGAGTTGTTTGCTGTGTTAAAACTGCAAGATAAGAGGAGAGACTCTCTCCAGGAAGTGAAAAGAAAAGTCATCAAAAT
>NC_089766.1:41123120-41128120 GCF_040412425.1 Macrobrachium rosenbergii
ATATCAGCAAAAATGCAGCTTAACGGATTAACATTCCTACACCTTCCACTTGCATGTAAACTTCATCATTAAACACAAAGGCCGTGTCCCGCACCGCCAGCTCCGACATTTCTTTAAAATCTAAGCGGTTAAAACCGTGGTACACATTGTTCTGATCATTAAAAACAGTATCCAGTGGAGGAAACAATCGATTATATTTTGGATACTATTTTTAATGACCAGGACAATGTGTACCACGGTTTTAACCGCTTAGATTTTAAAGAGCTGTTGGAGTTGGCGGTGCAGGACACGGCCTTTGTGTTTAATGATGAAGTTTACATGCAAGTGGAAGGTGTAGGAATGTTAATCCATTAAGCTGCATTTTTGCTGATATCTTTATGCACAAATTCGAGAGAGAGCTGCTGGACAGCTGTCCCTCTGTTTTTAAGCCGTTATTTTATCGCCGTTATGTTAACGACACTTTTGTCCTTTTTAAAGAACGTCACCACTGTGACCAGTTTTTGCAGTATGCTAATTCACTACATAATAACATTAAATTTACTTATGAATTAGAAAATAATAACCAATTATCCATTTTAGACACCATCGTCATTCACAGCCCACAACCCAGAAGCATGGTTCTTCAGGGCAGAAACAATTTTCAGATCAAAGAAAATCACCTCCGCAACACGCAAAGCAGACGCCGTCCTCGAATTCCTGCCGGACGATGTCTTTGAGCAAATTGCAGGATGGCTCAAGGAACTACAAACCCCTGTCACTTATGAACTGCTGAAGGACCAGCTGAAGTCATTCTTCAGCATGCCACCTGCCCTGAGAACCAGGAAATTCCTCAACTACTTGGGGGCACCAATAGGAGACAAGCGACCATTGCACATCTATAAACAGTCTCAGTGGCTCATCACGCTCCCCGCCATGGGCGGCCAACCTGAGTCATTCCTAGACCTTGTGAGAGAGGTATTCCCCACAAGACTACCCTGCCAAACAGTGGTGGCCATGCCTAATGCCTCCACTATGCCAATTAGAATTCCTGAAGCTGGTAGACATAGTGCACACGGCCCACACAGCCATTGGCAGCAGCAGCAGCACTACGACAGGCCCAGCAGACAACCAACACGGAATCCGACAGTGACCCAGAGGGACCAGCTGCCCCTATTTACAAAAGAAACTTCCACAAGCAGGTCATCAAGGGGAAGACCAAGCAGAAAAAATACGAACCTCCACTGGAAATTTGGAAAAAAGGCCTGAAAGTGTGACAAAGGCTGCCTATTTTCAAAAAAACATGCAAGAGGATCACACACATAACCCAACCAACTAAACATCAGGGGTGAGCAGATTGGTTGCCTCATAAGAGAAAGTGCACCTGCCTACTTTTGTCTTTCTTCTAGGTACGAATGAAGGGGCTCCACGTGCTTCTTCATCAGAGATGAGAGGTCTGAAACAAAGTTCCTTGTGGACACCAGAGCATGCAGGTCCAAATGAATGACTCAACCCCGCTCTCCCCCACCAACCTCCATGTATCCACCACCAGCAGAGCACCACTCACGATGTATGGGAGACAGGAGATGAACATGACTTTCAACGGGAAAGAATAGAGTTAGACCTTCATCTTGGCAGACTTGACGATAGCACTGTTAGGAGCGGACTTCCTAAGGCCGGGTATTCATGATCAGGTTTACCTGTCAGTTCACCCGTGACCGTTTGCTGGATGAGAGTCCACACGTAATGAGTAGAACTGTCAGTTGGACAGTTAAATTGAGGTAATTGCCCTCAGTTCTCATCTAGCCTTGATTGTGGCAAGACTATATGGCAGTGATGGAAACTCTGCTGGCTGATAAGGAGGTGGAGCTACATAGAATAGCTGCTGCGGCAATGCGCTTAAAAATAGGAAAGAAACAAAAAGGCGTAACAGAGTGGTCTAAATATTGCCTATTAAAGAGAGATGTCTAATATTAATGAATGAGGTTGAATTGGACCTGGGAGTTGGTTCAGTTATTTATATAAAAAATGGACCGTGAAGCCTACTTTCACTAATAACACCTTTCATAAAAAGGCAGGACAATGACCTAGGCCTATACCAAATTGTGTGTATCACATGGAAAATTTTGTTTTATTTGTTAGCATATGATTTGGATTCACAACAGTCTACAAATAGCGCCGCAGGGTCTAACAGTGAAATGAATTAGGCCTATACAAAGTTGATTCATATTGTGGTCAGAGCGGCTGAGATGCTTCCCAGGAGGAATCCGGTGGCGAACTGTCATAAAATCATTGCTTACTTGTACACATGTGCAACCACCTGTCAGTTGGTCAGAAGAACTTTAGGTAATTCCATCAGTTCATCCGTTCTGGTGAGTGGACTGACACCGCCCACAAACTGTCATCCACACATAAGTTTTAATGTCAGTTTCGATGAACTGACGGGTGGACTGACAGGTAAACCTGATCGTGAATACCCGGCCTAACAGCACGCAACCTGCTAGTGGACGTAGAATAAAAACAATTGATCCTGGGAACAACTCCGGCATCGTCTCCTCACCAGCCACGCAGACGTACTGCCACAACACCATCACCAAAGCAGCATAAAAAACAAATATACCCAATCGCAGCAGCCGCCCCACCGACAGAAGTTCAACAACTTCTACAAGAACATCAGATGTCTTCAAAGATGACCTGCAGCACAACTTAACCAAACCAGCAAAACATAACATCCTGCACCACATAGAAACTGAAGGACCCCCAATCCACTTGTGTTTTAGTCGTTTAGCCCCAGAGAAGCTTACCTGCGCCAAACAAGTGTTTAAAGAGATGGAAGAAGCAGGAATATGCCAAAAAGGCCTCAGCCCACGGGCATCACCCCTTCACATGGTACCAAAACCCTCTGCAGAGATTACCAGTGACTAAACATCATAACAAAGCCAGATAGATTCCTGTTACCAAATATAGCAGACATAATCAACCGAATGAATGGAGTAAAGATCTTCACCAAAACAGACCTGCTGAGGGGATATTTCCAAGTCCCAGTACCGAAGGAAGATATAGAGAAGACCACGATCATCACCCCCTTCAGCACCTACATGTTCAACTACAGCTGTTTGGGCCTTCGCAACTCAGGGGCAACATTCCAAAGACTGATGGACGTGCTCAGGAACCTTCCATTCTGCATGGTCTGCATCAACCATCCTCATATTTAGCCCCAACCTCAAACAAGATCTCAAAGACATCAAGAAAGTACTGCAGATGCTCAAAGAAAATGGACTCGTAGTAAGGGAAGACAAATGCAAATGGGCTAAGAAAACAGTGGAATTCTTGGAACACCAAGTAAGCCCAGAAGGCATTAAACCCCTACCAGAACAAGTAAAGGCAATCACCTACTTCCCAAAACCAACAAAAGTTAAATCAATGCAAGAATTTTCAGGACTGATCATTTACTATCATAGGTTCATAGCTAACATTGCTAAAATAATGAGTCCCCTATACAAATGCCTAAAAGAAAAAAAGAATTAGTATGGTCAGAAAATCAAGATACAACATTTCTTTTAGCAAAACTAGCGATAACCTCTGCAACCACATTAACCTTTCCTTTACCCCATAGGTCCCGCACATTGACAACAGACGCGCGTAACACGGCGATGGGTGCCGTACTCGAGCAGGACACAGATGATAAACGTTGCTCACAGGCATTCTTCAGCTAGAAGCTAACGTCAGTAGAACAGAAATGCTCCACTTTCGACAGAGAGCTCCTAGCAGTCAACAAAGCCATCCACCTCTTCTGCCACATGCTTGAGGGATGAAAGTTCATGGTACAAACAGACCATCAACCTTTGATGCATGCTTTCACGAAGTCAGCAAACACATGGTCAGCATGGCAACAACGGCACCTATCAGCGATAGCTGAATACTCCGGCACCACCTGTGAAATGAGTACTGGATGCCCTCGCCCCTACTTGCCAGAAGACCTCAGAAGAAAAGCCTTCACACTCGCCCACAACCTGTCCCACCCATAGGACTGGTCAACCACCCAAATCATAGTAGAGCTGTACATCTGGTGGGGAATGAAAAAGGACGTAAAAACCTGGACAAGAGAATGCATCCCATGTCAGATGTTGAAAATCACAAGACATGTCGAGAGCGGGGTAGGAGAGTTTAACACAACACACTGCTGACTCGCCCACATCCACGTCGACATAGTAGGACCCCTACCCACCTCTGAGGGGCACAGATACCTGTTCACCATTATAGACAGGAATACCAGTTGGCCAGGAGCAATGCCAATATGACAACAGGCAGTGGAAAGCTGCATGAAAGCCCTCATCGAATGTGTCAGCAGGCACGAAGTCCCCGCAGATCATAACAAGTGACAGGGGAGCCAACTTCACGTCCACCCTGTGGAATGCCCTTGCAAACAGTCTGGGGACAAAAATAACATACATGACGGCCTACAACCCAGAAGCCAATGGCATCATTGAGAAGCTACACTGCTCATTAAAAGCATCACTCACTGCCAAATGTCAAGGTGGGAGCTGGGGAAAGGAGTTACCATGGTACCTACTGGGCCTGAGAATGACACCACATGCAGTTACCAATGCGGCATGTCACGTGATCAGGGTGTGGATGTTTACTGTAGAACAGGACCAGAGATATTGTGAATGTGACTGCCATTAAAAGAACTCTCTAGTAAGTTTTCAGTAACGGGTAAGTTGTGTATGTTTTTTGGAGTCTGTCACAAACCCAACATAAATTATTGCATCTACAATTACTTACTAGAAAGAGCATGCTTCCACAGTCCAGTAAGGGATATAGAGTGTGGAGAGGTAATAGCCTAAACAATTGCACAGTTAATAGTGTAATTGATGATTCTAAATATTTGGCGACAGTTGGAGTCTCTATTGACTTCAGACTTTCTTTTTATGACACTTGAAACCGCATCATCTAATGCTGCCAGAAAAATTGGTTATTGTTTGTAAGATTTCCTGAATCTATAAAGATGGTTGTATTTGTGA
>NC_089766.1:41135620-41170620 GCF_040412425.1 Macrobrachium rosenbergii
AGATATTGAGATGACATGGATAAAAAAGGGCAAGTAGGGGAGACTTAATGCCATTCCCTTGAGCAGCTTAGCCCAACTAAGCTGCTTAAAACAACCTTTCTAGTGGCAGATTAAGCTGCTGAATTGTCTTACCTTCGCAGGACCGGGGAAGAAGCAACCGAATCGCTGACCACCTGGCGAATGACACATCACTGGCACGACACGGCTGGAACCCTTAAAAGGAAGAGACAGCAGAAGCAGTGGGCAGTTAGTAGTGTGGGCAGGAGCCATGTAGTAACAGAGGAGGGGAAAGCCATACACGCAGGCGAGTTTACAGTTGCTGAGAGACCATTCATTCACCCCCGTCCGACTCCAGACAGTCATCCTCGAGGGCACCGCCACAGTATGATCGTCCCTCGTCCTTCTTCACCAGAGACCCGCTTCCCATAAGGTAAAGTGCGAGTAAAGACTTTTCAATCACGACCGTTTGCCCTTTAGAAAGTTTGGAGTACCAGCATTTCACTTCTGTCCTTGTGCCAGTTTATCTAGTGCCATTTCCAATGTCCTGTGTTCGAGTGTAAAGTGGTCATTCATTCCTCGAGTCTTTGGCAACCCCAGTGCAAACTCGAGTCATATTCGGTGTCATATTGTTCCTTTACTGGTGTGTAATGTGTAAATCTCTCTTGCAGAGGGACCTATTCACAGTGGACTCATCTTGGACTGTGCCTTGCCCTTAGTCAAGACTCCAGTAGAGGGATCTTCAGGCGTTGCAAGCCCTTTATCAATTTACTTATCCATTTTCCCTTCAGATGCTTTCTTTTGTAAATATACTTCTTTAATTTATCCCAAGTGTTTACGTAACATTTCCTTATGAAGTAGAGCCTTCAGCTCCTAAATTCACCCCTTTTTCTTATTTTTTTTACGATTTCCCTTTACGCAAGTCAGAACTCCAAGGCCAATTGAAAAAAGTTTCCGTTGCCGGCCTGTAAAAATACCTTAAACCCAGGGAAATATGCAAAAAAAAAAAAAAAAAAAAAAAATATATATATATATATATATATATATATATATATATATATATGTGTGTGTGTGTGTGTGTGTGTGTGTAACTGTAATAGTAACAATGCCCTCTTAACTTATGGCTTTGTAATGACAAACCCCCTCGATTTAGGACCACTTTGACGAGGTGAGGGCTCTTGAACCCTAGGAATCTGTTCCCAGTTTTGAGTCCAAGAGTCTCATGTACCATTCTGTGTTTCTTTGCATTAATCTTTGTGGAATTTTCTGCTTTTGCTAAAATTTATTGGACCTGATCAATAGGAAAATATATCATGACTGGGAATGGGTTTATATCCGAAGCTAAATAGTGGGAACTGTGGTAGGACCATCAACTGCCGAATAATATTTGGACCCAAGAGATATCAGACAGAACTATTCTTTAGGGCTGGACCACGGATTCCAGGCGGGTCTGGTTCTAAGGATAGAACTCTCGGCATTCTATCCGGTTTGCCCATTTGGAAGTCGGTTCTCACTTGTGCCATTGGTGGAAGAATAAACTCCATGAAAGGCTGATGATACCTTTTTAAGGTTTTCAGGTTTTTTTATTATCTTTATGAACAGTGACCGTAAGATTCAAGTACCTCTGGGCCCTTTGATGACACTGACTCTGCACAGTTAGCGACCCCTGAAACCGCCTCTAACATCCTTTGCCTAGAAAAAGAAAAAAAAAAAAATTCTTAATGTAATTACACTGGAACCATATGCTCCAGTACAGAACAAATCAAATAAAAGTAAATACCATCCTGACCCAACCTTGACTCACTTTGACTCCCTCTTTGGAAGTGGCAGTTGGTCAAGGTTTCTAACCTGAACTGACCAAAAAATATCAGCACTCAAATAGGAAAATTATCTATTGAGCAGACACTCTACGGCTGAAATGTCGTTTAGACAAATAAAAGAAAAGACATGGCTTATAGAAGCCACAACAAAAAGTCAGTCTGAAAATTACTTAACAATAAAAAATATAGATAACATAAATATATATATAAAAAAAAAACATGATACTATGAACAGTATTCAGGGTACCGTTGTACTTCCTCAGAATAATGACGAGCTAGTTGAAAAGAAAATACTTTTAAGACTCACTTAAAAAAAAAAGTTACCCCAAAGTACGGGATTGTAAACTATATGACCTGCCAAGGAGACAAATGAATAAGCACATCTTAAAAATTGCAAAAATAAAATTTGAAGGTCAAGATCCTACCTCAGAAAATAAAAATTTTAGGCCAAACCAAAGAAGTAAGACCATATGTCCCAAAGCCGCTACAGTGTCAAAATTGTAGTAAATATGGACACACACAAAAAATACTGTCGGAATGAACCTGCCACATAATGGAAATTCAGTGAACCAAAGTGTATAAACTGTGGGCAAGAATTCATGCAAGATCCAAGAATGTACGTACTATATATACAATACAGAGCTAAAAATATTACAAGAAAGAACTGGAATGTCTGTAAAAGAAGCTAAATTAGAATTGAAAGTGAGAGGAATTCAAGATCCGTCTAAGAAACGTACATGTTCTTCAATAACAAGAACCAATAATGAATAAAAAAAATGCATACACATAGAAATAACGGAACACAGAAAAGTAAATCTCAAGTAGAAATTACTGCTTTAGAAATAAAAACTAAAACAGTAAGGAATAAAGAACCAGGTACAAATGGGATGGATAATATTTTATCCAATTCATTTGAAATATTAACGCAAATAGGAACACAGGAGGATGCTACTACAGAAGTAACAGAAGAAGGTCGTGATGGAGTGGAAATTAAAGATAAAAAAAGGCCTTTGGAGAGAACACCACCCAAAACGAAAAAAAACCAACTATGATTAGTGCAACATCGGTTAAACCAAAGTCAAAGGGTATGAAGAAGGAACAAAAACAAACTAAGAATATACCTTTATCTCCTAAAATAATAGTACAACCTATGGATACAGATATCCAAAACACTGAAGTTAAAGATAACAATGATTATGTCAAGGGAGAAGAGATTACTCCTTCACCAATAATTGGCACAAGAGCAAATGAAAAAAAGAAACATACATGATAATACTTGTGGATGTAACGATTGTTTCATTGAATTATGCAATAGCAACAAAAACATAACAAAAGATGGTTTAACAAACATTATAAGAAATTTTATGAAATATAGAAAAAAAGAAACCACGGATTTGAGTAACCATGAAAAAGGGTGCATGTGCATTGAGCACTTAGTATATTATAAAGAAAAACAAATGAATGTCGTGAGTAAATTATTAGAACAAATCCAAATTGATACTACAATAAAAGAGAGTAAAACTCGACCGCAATAACAAAATATTTTCAATAGTTATATTATACAATGGTCTACAGACCAGATTACACCTAGGAGAAGTACAACGGTTATTAAAAGAATATGAACCAATGATATTATGTTTACAACATGTCAACAAAACTGTGTCAACAATAGGTAAATATACCTTAGCATCAACATCACGGGAGGAAGAAGGAAATTTAGTACCATTTGAATATTTAAAAGACCATAATGAAACTAATAAATTTCTTGTTGATTTCATTACAAATGCTGCAGATAAAGCAATACCAAAATCAAAATCTCATCCAACAAAACACAAAGTCCCATGGTTGTCTGAAAAACTAACAGAATTGATAAAAATAAAACACCAAATTGGAAGACGATTAGATAATTCGAATAGAAAATTCAGTAAAATAAACAAAACATTACCGATATTAGAAAGAACTTTACAAAAGCTGACTATATTACTATTAGAAATTGAAACATTAAAACCTCTATATAACAAAATATCTGAAAAATTAAAAAGAGAAGCAATTCAAGGAGGAATCATTTCATGGAGGAAATATGTATCAGATCTCTCTAATAATACTCCCTTGCAAAAATATGGGAAAAATTCAGGAAAATAAATGGTACCCATGTTAAACCACCTAGACATACCACAATAAAAGATGGGAAAAGAATACTTGATCCTGAAGAAATAAATAATGTAATAGGAGAAAATTTAGCAAAAGTAAATAGTGACAAAAATTTGGATGAGCGTTTCCTCACAAAGAAAAATAGTATAGAATTAATAACAATAAATTTTGAAGCAATAGAAGATACATATTATAATTAAAAATTTAATATGGAAGAGTTAGAATTTGCTCTGTTGAACAGCAATAAATCTACCCCTGGAGGTGACAGTATTTGTCTTGAAATGATCTGCCATTTAGCACCTTTGGCAAAGACATACTTATTAGTTTTATAACCACTTATGGCTTCAAAATTTATTTCCTAATGAATGGCGTAAATCTATTATTACTCCTATCCCCAAACCTGAGAAAGATCCCAGTAATGTAAATAATTACAGACCAATTTCTTTAACTAGTTTAAGCAAATTACTAGAAAAAATGGTAAATGCTCGACTGACATGGCACATTCGAGAAAATAAAATTCTGACTCCACTCAATTTGGGTCACAATGTAATAGATCTACACTGGATTCTTTGTCTAACTTGGAAGACCACATGCGAAGAGGATTTGAACGAAAACAAATTACTATAGCTGTGTTTTTTGACACTGAAAAGGCATATGATATTACATGGAAATATGCAATATTAAAAACCTTAACTAAAAACAGCACCTGTGGACATTTACCTAGGTTTATCCAAAACTTTCTGACAAATCGCACTTTTCAAGTGAGAATTGATGATGTATTGTCAAGTATATTTCCACTTGAAAATGGAAGTGTCCTTAGTGGCACACTATTTACTTTAGCAATAAATTATATTAGTAATAATCTACCTGTTGGAATTAAAAGTAACTTGTATATGGATGATTTTGCCATATGTTATTCAGCATCTCGCATAAAACATGCAGAGCGAATCATTAATAAAACTATAATAAAAATAGATGAATGGGTAATGTTTTATAGAAATAAAAAGTGGAAAAAATGCGAAGAAATAGATTTTAAAATCAGAAATCATTCCATTCCAATTGGCCAAACAGCAAAATCTTTGGGGTTAGTATTTGATACTCAATTGAACTGGAAAGCCCACATAGCATACATGAAATCAAAATGTAAAAGAGCATTAAACCTAATTAGAAAACTATCGAACACTACTTGGGGAGCCGGTAGATATACCCTTACTGTACTGTATAAAGCAACAGTGCTCTCTGTCATTGATTATTGGAAGTGAAATATATGGCTCGGCATCAGACGCAACGGTAGAAACGTTAGACTCGTTCATAATGAAGGCCTTAGAATATGTTCAGGAGCTTTTCGATCATCATCAACGTCTTCTTTACAAGTTGAATGTGGTGAACTACCTCTGTCTCTCCATAGAGAGCTAGTAACAATGAAGAGTGCTCT
This sequence comes from Macrobrachium rosenbergii, assembly GCF_040412425.1. Classification (NCBI taxonomy): domain Eukaryota; kingdom Metazoa; phylum Arthropoda; class Malacostraca; order Decapoda; family Palaemonidae; genus Macrobrachium; species Macrobrachium rosenbergii. The sequence goes on from NC_089766.1 coordinate 41,141,024, forward strand.
GAGAATTCAAACAAATGGTTCTCCAACCAAAAAATTATTTGGATTAAGAGATGTGTTCATAAATAGTCATCCACCTCTTTTCCCAATTAGAGCTAGAAGATTGTTTGAGTCGCTAAATTTAAATGTAAAATTACCTTTAATATTAAAATTACCTCCTCCTTGGACAATGAATAAAATGAGACTATGTACACACTTGAAATGTTTATCAAAAAGTCATTCATATACTCCAGAATACCATAGACAGCATTCAGTTGAACATATAATCCGAAAAGGTCCACATTACGCAATATACACCGATGGATCTAAGTCACAATACGGAGTGGGATATGCTGCATTATCCACGGACAAAACGTATCAGTTATCTCTACCAGACAATGCCTCAGCATTCACAGCTGAGTTGTGTGCAATAGTATCAGCCATAAAAATAATAGAGAAGCCTCATGTAATAATTTTGTGATTTATAGCGACTCCAGAAGCGCTATAGAAGCTATTCAAAGCTCTTTTTAAACACGAAGCCGATTCCGACCGATTTCTTGATTTTGCCAATGCCTGTCATAGCAGCATCACTTTTACCTTGGAGAAGGAACAGGATTCTAAACTGGCCTTTTTAGATATTTTGATTTTCAAAGAAAATTGCCGTTTCAATACCACTGTTTTTAGAAAAAGAACGTTTACTGGTCTTGGGTCAAACTTTTATAGCTCCTGCTTTTTTAATTTCAAACTTAACTCTGTCCGCACTCTCATACACCGTGCTTTAACTCTCACTTCTAGTTGGCCCCTTTTTCATGAAGAAATCCTTTTCCTGCAACAATACTTTAATAATAATTGCTTTCCACACAAAACTTTCTATAGACTCCTTTCCAGACTATTGTACAGATCATTCAGCCCTACAGCAAACTTTAATGTCCCTAAACTCCCTATATAAGCTGTTTTCCCATTTTTACATGATGATAGCTTTAGAAGGGATTTCATTAGGATCGTTCAGAGGTACTTTGGGGCCATTGACATCAAACTCATCCCAAAAAATCCAAAGACAATCGGCTCACTCTTGGGGTTTAAAGATCGGCTCTGCCCTTTGATGCCGTCTGGTGTTGTTTATGAATATACTTGTCCCAGATGTAGTCTGGGAACATACGTTGGATCCACCAGGCGGCTTCTCAGGGTCAGAGCCGACTCTCATAAGGGGGTGAGTTATAGAACTGGATGCCGACTCTCCAATCCAGAGCTATCCTGCATAAGAAATCATGCCACCAAGTGCAAAACACAGATAAATTATGATGATTTTAAAGTTATTGGCCAAGCACAGAACCAGCAGAAACTTCAGATACTTGAGTCTTTAAACATTAAACTGCGGGTTCCCTCATTAAACACGCAAACTGCCTCAATTCCATTGTTTTTGTCATAGGTCATTACTATTTGTGCCTCTGATCTTTTTGTTTTGTTTTTTCTGTATATATTTTTCTTTTACTGTTAGTGTGGTTGTGTCATTTGCATTGTAAGATTAGCATCTTCTGCTTTTTTTATAAGTATATTACTGTCTTTGTTTGTTTCTCCATTCTTTGAAAAAATTCCTCTTAAAATTAGACAATTTTTTATTCATTTTTTTATTTACTTGGAGAGTTTTGTGATTTTGCTATTTTTAATGTGCTCTTGTGTAACCATATGCGTCCGTATGTAACGTGATTTTATGCTTTGTGTGTATGTATTTAAGTGTGCTCTAGTGTGTGTAATTTTAAACAGCCTTTATAGATTTTTAATTATTTTGTTTTAACGTAATTCAGTTTTAGCCATTCAGGGCTTTTATTAATTTATTTGATTTTCCATAGAATTCCCTGATGATGTGAATATGAATCACGAAACGTAGGAAGTAATAAAGGAAGTGTGAATCTTCAGAGTATTCCTGCCCTTGACTACAATTTATGTATGTGCATCGAATCTGCCAGATTTGTGATATATATATATATATATATATATATATATATATATATATATATATATATATATATATATATATATATATATATATATATATATATATATATACATATACACACACACACACACACACACACATATATATATATATATATATATATATATATATATATATATATATATATATATATATATATATATATATATATATATATATATATATATATATATATATATATATATATATATATATATATATACATATACATATACATATACATATACATATACATATGCATGTGTGTCTGTGTGGCTGTGTATGCGCGTGCGCATGTGTCTTTTACACTCACATAACACAAGGCTTTTTAATGTGTCTCCAGATATTGTGCGGCATTGCAGTTATTTAATTTTATGTAGTCTTGATATAGACTCAGTGAAGAAAAGAACGCAGAATTCTGGGTTCATGCTCATATGGAATCTTATTTTGGTGAAGTAGAATGTTTTTCTTTTTCGTGTAATAATGAATGCTGATGCTCTCATACTCTTCTTTGATTTTGATCCTATTTGACATATCTCTTAATAAACTGTTCTACTGATTTTTCTGTTCATGAATGTGCACATTTTTCTTTTTGCAGGAGTTCCCTTGTACGGAAGAGCTGAGGCAGAAAAAGAAGAGCTAAAACAGCCAATTGAGCTACAGGTTAGAATCTTGATTTGGATCCTTTTCGTCATCCTGCTGCAGGAAATGCAGAGTCAAGTGCTCAAACAATAGATAGGATTCATTCGTTGCATGAGAGTTTTGGAAAAGCTCATGGTTCAAGATTAAAATGTTTGTGATTAGTTGCGAATAGATTTTTCAATATTGTCTTAAATGATAGTCAACTTTCTTTTGTCTTATTTTCTTATATATTTCTCAGTTATTCACAAAGTTAGCGTTTTTCAAAGACGTTATTCATTTGCCTTCACTTCCAAAGGAGCTCATCTTGAGCCTTTATTGTCAAAGGCAGTATCATTCGTTTTCATTTTTGCAATCTAATTTAGCAACAGGCTTTGCGGACCATTACAAATTCAGCATCACTCTAAGGAAAAGTTCTCCTGAGTTAGTGATGAGGCTCACTGGACTATTTTAATAGCAGCCACCTGAAAGAATTAAACTTAACGCAGACCATAATAATTTTTTAAACTTTCTGGTAGGAAGAGCTTTTCTCTTTCGAAAATGAAAACAAACCAAATATTCGGTTGCGAAAATGCAACACTCTGGCATGCTTCTTCAGTTGGATGCGTAACGGTAGAGGAATTATCATTCCTTACGATGTACTAAAAAATCAAATATTACTTGTCTTTCATTTGGTGTGAATGAAGGAGAAAATACTGGGATACATTTTGCTTTTCCTCTGGTTCCAGATGGAAATATTTCATAAAACACTCTTTAGCTCTTTGACGTTTTGATTTGAAATGGTGGTTTTAAACCTTAGATTGATTTCTATAGAACATGATGATGTTTTTGTTGAACCTTTCCAAAGACATAATCCCGATGTTTAAAGAATCGTGTGAAGTGAAAGGAAATAAAAAATGCATAGTAGATTTTGGGTTTGAATAAATTTGATAGAAGTAATGGGATCGTACAGACATAATGCATAAATTTGTTTGAGGGATTGTATAGTCATGATACGTAAATCTGAGAGAAATATTAAGGATTTCATAGACATATTAACTAAACTTTTTAAAAGTAACTGGGATGCGTCTACATAATATATAAACTTTCTAGAGTCAATAAGGACTTCGTAGATAAATTCACTGGGGATTGCATTGACTTGATACATAAATCTGATAGAGTAATACGGACTGCATGGACACAACACAAACTGGAAGCAGTAATGGAGATTGCATGGTCATAATACTCAAGTATGGTAGTGGTAAAGGATTGTAAAGATATAACAATCAAATTTAATGGAGGTAATAGGGATTCCAGAGACAATACATAAAGTTGACAGAGATAATAAGGACTGCATAGACGTAACACATAAATTTGTTAGAGGTAATAAGGACTGCAAAGACATAGGTAGCAAGGATTACATAGACATGATACATAGATTTGATGGAGGTAACAGAGACTCATAGACATGAGATATAAATCTGATAGAAATAATGACTGTGTAGAAGAAATGCAGAAATTTAAGAAAGGTAATAATGGTCACAGATAAAAAGTACGCAGATCTGGAGGTTTCAGGGACTGCAGAGACAGAATACATACTGTTTTCAGTGAGTCATTTCCACTGAGGTTGCTAGACCTGTGGATGTTTGATGGGTACATGTACCCACAGTATCTGACTTCTCTTGGTGGCCAACAATGAAAGCATTGACCAGACACAACGTTCCCTAACTAATGTTGCAACTCCGGAGAAGAAAAATGAAGCATTGATCAGTACAAGGTTCATATACTCATCTGCGGAAAAGTGGCACAACGTCCGCCACTTGATAATTATATATATACTGCAGTGGTATAACGAACGCTCAGTACCCCGTCCACTTCTTCGTTTAACATGCTTTTTCCCATTTTTCATATGGGGTAAGCCCGATGCCTTCTTTTGAAGGACATTGATTTGGTGTTGGGGTAGGCCATAGCCTCGATCGGCTGCCTTGCCTGACATCGCTTAGACCACGGTAGCACATGTGTATATGTATCATGCCAAATCCCTAGCTCCCTTTCCCCTAGCAACGAGGAGACGTGAGCGGTTTAGGCTGACAGTTCGAGACATGTAAGGCGTCTGTTATGTTTTTTTTTTAGAAGATGTTGAAGTGGCTTTGTTTGTGTGTGTATTAGTCTGTAACACCCATTTGCTTTCAGCAATCCTATCCGTTGATTACATACATAATCCCAAGCAGTCTACACAGATAGCAAAGTGTCTGCCCTCTGACCGGCCAGCTACGGATTTGAACCTGCGACACAGACTTCTTATGAAGTCCGAGTCTGCTGCTCTACTGACCGAGCCATCCAGGCTTCCGCTCATTACCCCGTCGACCTTCCTGCAAAAGTCTTCCGCACTCATTCTGCCTGGATATTAAGTGCCATCTTAACCTTCTACTCCATATATATATATATATATATATATATATATATATATATATATATATATATATATATATATATATATATATATATATATATATATATATATATATATACCTTTTATTTTCCAATGGCGCATTGATAACAAAATTAAGATTACCCCATATTAGAAATGATATGCGAAATCAAGAACATAAATTTCCTGAAAGGCAAAACAGTTAAAGAGAAGTAGTTATCGAAATTGTTATACAAAAGGAACGATTGATGAATATCCAACAGCTTGTCTTATTTTTAAATTCTCCAAACCCGGTCAGTCATTTGTCCATCTTAAATGAAACATTCATTGGTCATGTTCATATTTCCAAAGTTGCGAAGAAACCCTCAACTTTTGATGTATCTCGCACTGTAGAACTTTCAAATCTTATCTAAATGCAGGTCACAAGGATGGACAACCCTCGCATGCCAAGCTGGTCTCTAAAAGTTTTACTGGATTTTTCCGTGTAATTTACTTTCTATAATAGCAACATGTACTTAGGGCAATTTAAAGCTGAGTAGTTATAATTTGTCTTGACATATTAAAAAAGACGAATATAAAACAAATCAAGGGCCCATAAGACCAGTAGTAGTTTGTGATATTAGGAATTTGTAAAGTTTGCGGCCCATAAAGAATATTTACCAAAAAATTAAAATACTAAAGGTACAGACATTTTTTGCATCTTGCAAGACGCAAGTTTTTTATGCAAGGTCTCTTTGAATTTATATACTCATTATGATTTTAAAAACTCTGAAGTTTACCATAGAACATTAATCAAGAGTAAGGTAAAATTGCTATATAAAATTTTGCATCGCACAAAACTGATTAAACTTGCTTACATAGTAGATTTCCATTTTTATCGGTTATTGGGCACCTACGCAAAAAATTCTAAAGAAAAAGAACACAAACCTAATGATATAGGACCGTAAAATTTCACTTTGGGTGTCTGAAAATTGTTAATTGTAATTTTCTTTGATTTACCATTGTAGAGTTTTTTTTTCATGTAGTGGAGCAGATAAGCCATACAATCGTTCATTAGATGACACAACATGAATTTGACAGAAATACTTATTGAGGGATAGAACTTTAAGAAAAAAGTGCTAGCCACCTGAAATTCCCTTAGATGGCTACTTTCCAAGATGGCCGCCATATGATGATTATCGTGAAGAAATGCCAATGTATTTTTGCATAAATAGCCGAAGTTCAATCATTATTGTGATAAATTACGGGTTCTTTGCCATAGAACTGCAGACTTAACTTGGGAGAACAGTCCTTACCATTCAGGAATCCAATTTGTCAGTCATTTTCCAAGATGGCCGCCAGGTAAGCCTAATATGCAAAATAATCTAACTTTCTTGGTATTTCTACATATTTGTCCATATAACTTGATTTCTATGAGTATTTATAGCCATTTGTTCATAGATATAATTAAAGAAAAATATATATATGACAAATATACTACTGTGCACTTCAGGACAGTGTCCGATAGATTTTCGTAGATAAAATCTTTACAGAGCATCGAATATGGATAGTATTTTGAAAATAGCTATATGAAGCCACAGCCTAATTGGCAAAAATATGCAGTTATGTCTAAATGTGGATAATTAAGGCACTTATCAGAGTAAATCAAAGAAATTTAAAAGGAAATTTAGCTAAATTTAGTGAGCACCCATAGAGGGGCTAGTTGTGACGTAAACTATGAAATCAGATGTAACAGCAGGGTTCCCAGGAGTGTGATAATGATTGCAGAAACACAAATATTTGACCCTCTTGTACAATAAGCAACACCTTGAGTAGGACATGCGCTAATTATCGAAATTTTATTTTCTCTATTTCCATCGAAAATTCCGTTAATGGGAATCTTGTGGGTTAATTCCTGTGATGTACTGAAATATATAAGAGGGCATTGTGGCTATTACAATTACATATGTATCTGGTAAAAAGTGACTAGTAGATTGTACCCATATATTTCAACTTAAAAACCAATAAAAACGATTGCCCACTTGGCTACGATGGTGAGGATAGGTCTATTCCAGCTCTAATAAATATATATGAAAACGACAGGTATATGTATGTAGGAGAGGCAATAGACTTTTGTCCTTCTCGTGGTCGGGTCGACAACGTGACTTTGTTGTGATTTCTTGCACTTGAGTCTTAAGGCTTTGCAGTAACAAGCGTATCCAAAAAAACGCGAAGAATTCAAGAAGTTAAGAGGGCATTGTGGCCATATACATATAATATATATATATATATATATATATATATATATATATATATATATATATATATATATATATATATATATATATATATATATATATATATATATATATATATATATATATTGTCAAGATGCGTATCAAGTATCTCAAAATTCAAAAGTTTACCTCACTTCAGCCAGATACCTGAACTCTCATAACAATAGGAAATTACGACTGAGTACTCTAAAGGTAACAGTGATCCCTTAAAAAACTTATTAATCACTTGAAAAATCAAACTCAATTTATCAGAATATGTGTGAAGTATCAACAATTAAACAAGAAATATTCTAGGGTAAAAGGGCATCGCTCCATCAAATAACTTTAACTGTTTCCCTGGTCTTAACTCACTTTAGCGCTAAAAGAACAAAACATTTTATCACTTTGCCTTATGCACACACAATTAATCCTATTCACTGGTGGTCAGTAAATGAAACACTGTTTTTTTTAAATATTAAATACAAAAATTTATTTTTAAATTCAAAATTAATAATTAGAGTTCACAATCTGAAAAATTTACTGTTACTTGAAAATAACACAAAACTTAATTAATTCTTGAATTAAATTATATAACAAAATTAATTCACAAAAACTTCAATTTATCAGGAATTTAAATTAATCAAGCAAAATTTAAACTATCAAGAATTACTCAAGATTTGAAAAGAAAATCTTAATAAATGAAAATTAAATCAAGAAATATTTAAAATGCTACGTAAATAAATGTTACATCACAAACATAAAAAAATGTGAAAACATGAAGATTGCAAACACAAGAACACACGAAAATACACAAAATATTTATCAGTAACAATTTCACTGAAGCAAAATTTCCCTAACTTATTATACCATGGTATTAATAAGTAAAATTCACGTTACCTTACAGAACCTTGTGAAAATTTTTGTAAAATCACTTGCTGCAGCTGCTTTTCCACAAAACACACTTTTAATAAGGTGGCGTTACAGTTCGTATACCTTTTTCCTACCCTCAGATCTCAAAAAAGACTAACACCAGTGACCACAAGATTCTACGTTAATAACTCCTCTCTTTTGAAGAAAGAGAGATAGTGAACTAGACAGGTCGGTCTCAAGAATAAGAATGAAACAGATTTCAGGATTCCAGTAGCACATGAAATTATTACACGGCGTCATTAAGGCATTTTGGTTACGAGATACCAAATGAGAAATTTCTAGAAGGAAGGTGATGTCACTCCCAGCAAAACGTTTTGAATGCAGTTGTAAAGTCCCCGCTCAACGGGTTTTCTATCGTGAACCTCCCGTTTTCTACAGTGCCTTTCCCATGAACTTAGGCCACACTAAATAGCCACATTTTATCTTTGTAAAATTGTATCTGTTACTTGTTCATTTGTGCCTGTTTACATTGTACATATGTAAGAACATTATTGTGTCCATTCTTGTAATTTTATTTTTGCATGTTATTTTTATTTACCTGTCCTGTTTCGCATTGAGCACATTTGACCTTTGGTCACCTGTATCCTATTGTATGTCTTTGTATGACGTCCGCATGCCGCTTTATAAGTGGCCTGCTCTCTCAATAAAATAGCAGTACATTCCTCCTGCTCTCTTCTTTAGCACCTCTTACAGTGGTGACCCCGGAGCGGTTCCCGGAGCCATTAGCGGACCCATACGGCGACCTAGTTTTGGCTCCATGAACTACCCCCACGCCCTTAACGGACTAAACGCGGCGCTTTAACAGAGCGCTCAGGTGTACCGACTCTCGTCGGCAGATCACAGGCGTCATTAGCGGACCCACACGGCGCACTCCCAAGCGCATATTGACGCGAGTGTAACCCACTCCAAGTGAGAGTGCAGAAGCGAGTATGGATGCGGACATTCCCTCCCACATACAAATAACCACGAACTTCGCGGACTCTGAAGTTTCCCTCGCGCAAAACCCACTCGCGCCCTCCCCCACACCAAGGCTTACGCGCTCCTCCACATTGGTACCCGCTCCTCGCATGCTGCCCATCCTGATGGACCAAGCCAGATCAGCCCTCGCCATAAAGCTGCCTCCCTTCACGCACAGCAACCTGTCATGGCTCTACAGGGTCGAAGGGCAGTTCAGGCTGGCGGGACTTTCCGACGAGGTGTTGCAGGCAGACACCGTGATAAATGCCCTCCCAGAAGAGGTCTACAGGAAGATCGCCCCATGGGTGTCTGCCGCATGTCCCACCACCTACCAAAAGTTGAAGGCCTCTCTTATCGAGACCTTCTCCTTGCCCATCTCCGATAGGGCCACCCACGCCCTTGACCTCGCCAACAACCCCCGCCATGACCAGAACCTTCGGGAGACATGGAATGTGATCCAGGACCTCCTCATCTTACCCGGGATGGACGGTAGCGGCATGCAGTCGGAGATAAGCCTGACGAGGGAGATCTTCCCCGTCAGCTCCTCCTGGAGGTTCGGACCCAGATCCTCGAGCCTTATACCCTGCCGCTTGACACCTGATCAGGACGGCACAGCAGCTAACGGACTCCACGAGGGCAGCAAAGCGAGCATCCACGCCCGCACACCCAATCAACTCCCTCCAGCCAGAGGAGGCAGCAGAGGGGGAGATAAGCGCCGTCACCAGGAGGCGACCAACCTATCATCAGAAGAAGCAACCGCCGGGGCCTTGCTACTACCACCAGCGGTACAGCAAGGACACCCGGAACTGCCAACCCCCCTGCTCTTTTGCCCATCCAAAAAACGGAGGAGGTGGCGGCCAACAGCACGGGTCGCCATGGCAGCAGAGGAACCCAGGAGCTCAGGACCAGTAGGTTTTTATGTCTGCAACACCATCTCCGGCAGGATGATGCTGATCGACACTGGGGCCGTACGATCAGTCTTCTCGCCCTCCAGAGAGGACCACAAATGCCCGCCGGACCCGGCCGCCAACGGGTCCCCCATCCTCTCCTACAGCACCAAGCTCCTGTCGGTCTCCATCCTTGGCTGGAGGTACAACTGGAATTTCATAGAAGTGGACGTGAGGACCCCACTACTGGGCGCGGATTTCCTCGCCCACTTCGGCATGGCAGTCGACGTTGGTCACAAGTGCCTGTTGGACACCGACTCCTGCCAGTCCCTCCCTCTGGCGACGAGCCCCAGCGCAGCTGCCATCTGCTCCGTCACCCCGCACCAGTACGCCCAGCTGCTGAGGGAGTTCCCTTGCGTCTTCAAGCCCGAACTGTGTCAGGTGCCCGGGGACCCTTCCAAGCACGGAATCTACCACCACATTAAAACAAAGGGCCCCCCAACACACACAAAGTTTCGGAGGCTCCCCCCTTGGCGACTTCAGGAGGCCAAGGACGCTTTCACTGAGATGGAGCGTATGGGCATATGCAGGAAGGCCTCCAGCTCATGGGCCTCCCCCCTCTACATGGTGCAGAAATCAGATGGCTCCTGGAGACCCTGCGGCGACTACAGGCAGCTCAACCTCGCAACAGAACCAGATCACTACCCACTTCCAAACATGCAAGATCTCACGGCCTCTTTTCACGGGGCCAAAATATTTTCTAAATTAGATCTGTTGAAGTCCTACTTTGAGGTACCAGTAGCTCCAGAGGACATCCCCAAAACTGCCATCATCACGCCCTTTGGATCCTGCGTCTTCACCTTCTCCACCTTCAGCCTGCGAAATGCAGAGCAACCTTCCAGAGACTGATGGACAGCATCCTGTGGGACCTGAACTTCTGCATCTGTTATGTAGACGACATTCTGATTTTTTCCAGATCCCATAAAGAACACCTGCGACACAGCCGGAAGGTCCTGCAGCACCTGCAGGAGAACGGCCTCGTCGTCAGGTTCGATGAGGGCACCTTTGGAGTTGAAAAAGTCAACTTCCTGGGCCACGAGATATCCCCGGGGGGCTTCCGTCCACTTGCATTGAAGGTCGCAAATGTTGCCAGGTTCCCCACCCCTACCTCCGTCAAGGCCGTACAGGAATTCCTCAGGATGGTCAACTACTACAGGAGGTCCATCCCCGGGGTCGCGCACACCATGGCCCCCTGACGGAGATCCTGAAGGGCCACCTGAAGACCTTAGTGTGGGGCCCCGACCAACAGCGGGCCTTCTCCCTGATGAAGGCCGCCCTCGCCGAGGCAACCGCCTTGGACCACCAGGACCCCAACGCCCCCCTCCAGTTGACAACGGACGCCAGCAACGTCGCCTGTGGGGCCGTCCTGGAGCAGGTCGGCGACAGAGCCCGCCAGCCTATCGCCTTCTTCAGCAGGAAGTTCAGCCCTGCAGAGTCCTGCTGCGGCACCTTCGACAGGGAACTCTGCACAGTGTATCAGGCGGTACGTCACTTCAAGTTCCTCCTGGAGGGCATGCCCTTCACAAGCTGGACGGACCACCAGCCGCTGGTCCACGCCTTCACAAAGCAGGGGGACGCATGGTCTTCAAGGCAGCAGCAGCATCTTGCAGCCATCGCAGAGTTCACTTGCACAATCAAATACCTCCTCGGTTGGAAGAACCCTGTAACAGATGCCCTCTCGAGGATTGAGCTCAATGTGGTGCAGCTCGGGATCAACTACGAGGACCTCGCCCGGGAGCAGACCACCGACCCAGAGGTTCCAGCCTACTGCACCACCATCACGTCGCTCAGGTGGAAGGACGTGCCCCTCGCCCCTGCTGTGCGACATAAACACCAGCCACCCCCGCCCACTGGTACCCGCCTCCTGCCGCCATCTGGTGTTCGATGTTATCCATGGGCTGTCCCACCCCTGCAGCAGGACGACGGCCAAGCTGCTGGCAGAGAAGTTCATCTGGCATGGTATGTGGAAGGATGCGATGGGCTGGGCGAGGCAGTGCATCCAGTGCCAGACCAGCAAAGTAGGATGAAACACCGAGTTGGGGATGGGTGAGTTACCCCAGCTGGGGAGGCGATTTGGACACATCCATGTTGACGTGGTAGGCCCCCTTCCTCCATCAGGGGGGCCGAGGTATCTCCTGATGATCGCCGACCGCTCCACCAGGTGGCCCTAAGTGACGCCCATGCAACAAGCCACCGCCAGCGCGTGCGCCAAGGCCCTCCTTTCCGGCTGGATCAGCTGGTTCGGTGTCCTGGACCACATAACAACCAACAGAGGTCCAGCCTTCCTGTCCGAGCTGTGGACCACCCTAGCATGCCTGCTGGGGACCTTTCACCACAGCACCACCGCCTACAACCCTGCGGCCAACGGTTGGTAGAAAGATTCCACAGGTCCCTGAAGGCGTCCCTCATGGCCCGCTGCACCACCGAGGATTGGAAGTACCAGCTGTCTTGGGTCCACCCCGGGCTGAGGACCGCCCCCAGAGCCAACGGCAACCTGTCCGCAGCAGAAAAAGTCTATGTGATCCCCTCGTAGTCCCATGAGAGCACATCACGGTGGATCGCCACAACCTAACAGTCCAGAGGCTCCGTGACATGGTCGGAAAGTTCACCCCCTGCCAGCAGACATATACTGACAGGAAGTCGCCTTTCACGCCTCCCGGCCTGTCCTCCACTACCCACGTCTTCGTCAGGAACGATGCCGTCCGCCTGCCCTTAACCAGGCCCTACAGGGGGCCCTTCCACGTGCTGGAGAGGAACAGTAAAGCATTCCAGTTGGCCATCCACAGGAAGGACGACTGGGTGTCTATTGACCAACTCAAGCCCGCCCTGTTGGAGGAGGACATTGACAATACCACGCAGCGCCCTCTGCAGGACCCGTCACCCCTGCAGCCAGCCCAGCCCAAAAGGAAGTCGCGCAGATGCCCCAGAAGGTCCCGGACCCGGAAAGCGCCACAGCCAGCTGCTCCCGCTCACACAGAACTTGAGGGGGAGCATTGTAAAGTCCCTGCTCAACGGGTTTTCTATAGTGAACCTCTCGTTTTCTACGGTGCCTTTCCCATGAACTTAGTCATGCTTAATAGCCACATTTTATCTATGTAAAATTGTATGTTACTTATTCATTTGTGCGTGTTTATGTTGTACATGTGTCAGAACATTATTGTGTCCATTCTTGTAATTTTATTTTTACATGTTATTTGTATTTACCTGTCCTGTTTCGCATTGAGAACAACTGACCTCGGGTCACCTGTATCCTATTGTATGTCTTTGTATGACGTCTGCACGCTGCTTTATAAGCGGCCTGCTCTCTCAATAAAATAGCAGTACATGTCCTCCTGCTCTCTTCTTTAGCACCTCTCACACAGTCTTACAAAACATGACGTAACTGATCGAGACATGTATTCTTTCTCTCAAAGTGGTGTAAGTGACTCGAACAATGCACGAAACAATGTGAAATCACTCGTCTTATTCTTGTATGGGACACATCTTTTACAGAAACCTCTACACGATCGAAACATACGGCAATTGGCTAATTATGATTGATGTGCTTTATAAACGAGACGAAAAACTTAGTTGATTTCCTGAACAAATTGGAATTGTTATTCCAAACTGTCCTCGCATAACCCCAAAACAAAGCGCTCTCTCTTATCTCAGCTGATAATAACTGAATCGAAACAAGTCTTCGCTGAACGCACATGTGTTGCTCATACTATGTTACTATTAAAATTGTATTATCAACTCTAAATTATGCTATTAAGCTATTTAAATAATTAGTTCCTTTGAGATCTGATGCCGAACTAAATACGACACTTCAATAATCACTATCATTACACATAACACATGATAAATAGAAGAGTATAAATATATAAAAATATTGCATGATATACATATGACAAGGCAACATCATGAAATTCCTCCCCCTCCCCCAGAAAATTAGTTATCCCAGGTTTGAATTCAATGATTCACAACGGGATAAATAATCTGCTATGACATTATCTTTTTCTGAAATGTGTTTCACTTTTACATTATACAGTTGCAGGAATAAAAACCACCTGGTCAGTCTCATATTATTATTTTTCATCTTATTAATGAATGAGATTGGGTTATGGTCCGACAACACTAAAATTTCTTCATTCCTAGGTCGGTTCACATACACTTCAAACTTTTTCAATGCTGTGATTGATGCTAGAGTTTCTTTTTCTATAGCTGAGTAAGTTTTCTGATGCTTTTTCAACTTTGAAGACATGAAACATACAGGGTGCATAATACGGCTGTCATCTTCTTGAAGTACAACAGCTCCAATTCCACAGTCAGATGCATCAACTTAAATCACAAACTTCTCATTGAAGTCTGGAGCTTGAAGCACTGGTCTTCAAGTTAAAATGGCTTTAACCTTCTCACATGATTCTTGATGTTCTGGAGTCCAAACAAACTTTGTCTTCGGACTGGTTATGTCAGTTAAGGGAGCTACTACAGCAGAGAAATTCGGACAGAATCGGTGATAAGATCCAGCCATGCCCAAAAATCTTTGTAGCTGTTTCCTTGTAGCCTTACAGATACCTTCTACATTAGCGCCAATAGGAGCGAGGAGGCCTTGCCCAACTTCAAATCCTAGATACTGAACAGTTGCCCTTCCAAAATCAGTTTTTTGGAAGTTGATTGTTAGTCCTGCTTCCCGTAGTTTCTTGAACACTTTCCTTAATATCTTCAGATGTTTTCCCATGTATTAGAATAAATCACAATGTCATCAAGGTATGCACCCACTCCTTCTATTGATCCTAGCCCTTAAACACTAAAATTGTCTGTAAAATTTCTGTCCTCTTGAGTGGACGTACAGTACGTCAACTACAAAATGTTTTTTAAATATTCGCGGAAAAATAATTATATGCCTAGTTTGTGAAAGGTTTTAAATCACACACCTTGAGGGATGCTGGGAGTTCATGGATCACGCTGTTGTTTTGTTTAGAAGCGTGACCTAGCCAATTTCTTCCTTCCCGCACTAGAAAGCATCAGCGGCGCATCGTCGGAGAGCGATTTCTTGACGCATACATGTTTTGCAGAACTTTTGCGAGTGTTAGCGTATTTGTGACGCAACAGGACATTTGCAGAGATGTCCCAACGTCGTCAGGACCGTGAAAGGCGCATATTGCCTGTCGGTAGTGAGAGTGTGAGGCGAGTTTTAGACTGGGATGCTGGAGAGGGACCAAGCACCCAAGGTGACCCAGCTTCTCAATGCCGTGTTGTGCGGCCACGTGTGACCAAAGGGGACCAAGGACCACATCCCGTGCCTTTTACAACCCCTAGGAAGCATCGGGGTGTCTTGAGGGGCATCCGTAAGCATTTGGGAGGCCTCCAACAAAAGGACATTGACGAGTACTTGTTGGAGCTCTATCGAGTGCAGGTGGAAAGTCCTCATTTTGATGGCAGTTGGTCATCTAGTGATGAGGACATCACGCTTGATGTTAGCGATGACGAGTACTTGCCCCCAATGTCCGTACGGGAGCCACAGGAGGAAAGTGAACTTGAATTTAGTGGTTTCAGTGCATATGAGGGATAGTCTGAGGAGGAGGAGGAGGCCCCAATTGTGGCTGGTGGGGACGAGACGGAAAGTGATGGTGAAAGTGAGGGAGATGGGCCAGTGGGGAGGGTGGGAGTGTGAAGTCGTGCCTGCGCACGCACGGGCCCGTAGAAGGTCACAACGTCGTGGCAGCTTAGGTGAAGGCTGTTCGTCCGAAAGTGATGAGGGGAGGTTGGAGGACCCCACCCCACCTAACATGCACCCATTCACGGCAGCACCTGGACTGACCGTCCCTGTACCTCTCACTGCACTGGGGTTCATTCAGCTCTTCCTGACGTGGGAATTGCTGGAATACCTCGTTGCAGAGACGGCGGATTACGCTCGGTACTGCCGTGAGGAGCTGCAGACGAAGTTGTTGTATCGCTGGTGGGGCTGCAACCTCACGGACATGGCACATTTTTTGGGGCTCCACATTTTTTTTGGAACGATGCCTGCTGCCGACGTCAGGCAATATTGGAGGCGGAATTTTTTTTAAGTACGCCCAATGTGCCTGGCATTATGTCCCGTGATAGTTTCCTGGCGTTGGACATGTATTTCAATGCCTTCAACCGAAGGGCCATACCCTGGAATAACCCCGACCGCCTCATCTTAGTCCGCCCAGTGTTGGACTACATTCGTGAACGGTGCCAGTTTCTCGTGGTTCCTTCCAAGAACCTTTCTTTGGATGAGGGGATGATGCCATACAAAGGGCGTCTAAGTATAAAAGTGTGCAACCCCAAGAAGCCAAAAGAATATGGTGTGAAGTTATTTTTTTATTACAGAATCCAACACTGGATACGTCGTGGACTTCTCGGTGTATTCTGGGGTCTTCTCCATGCTGCGTGACACTGTCTTCGGTCTTGTGGATCGTTTTCGTAACCAGGGATACCACCTGTTTATGGATAATTATTATAACTCGGTATCCCTAGCCCAGGAACTGCATGAAGCAGATGTGCACGTCAGTGGTACCCTTCGGTTGGTGCATGGGGCCCCGAATGTCCTCAAGAGGTTCGCTAGCCAGCCACAACATCTGGCAAGAGGAGAGACAGAGTGGCGGCGGAAGGGAGATGTCTTCGTCATCTGTTGGAAGGGGGTCCGACTCGTGCCCATGATTACGACGAGTCATGAGCCCATCCAAGAAGAGATCATTCAGGGGAAGAAGACATGTCGGCAGGGCCGAGTTACGTATGAGGAGTTTCGTGTCCAACGGCCTACTGTCATCGGGCACTACAACAGGCACATGGGAGGAGTTGATCTCTTTGATCAACTCATCCAGTATTATCCCTTCGTCAGGAGAACCAGGAGGTGAACACAGAAGCTCCTCAAATACCTCCTTCAGTTGGCCCTCCAGAATGCCTACATCCTCTACTGTGGGTACAATTCGGACGCCCGGAGGTTGTCCCACATCCAGTTTCTCGAGGTGGCTGGGAATGCCGTCATAAACTTTAATCCAGAGGAGTGAACTTCCAACACCGCCCCCCTGCCCCGAGCTCCAGATCTGCCCCGAGAGGATAGGGCAGATGTCGCTAAGAGGGCCAACCTCGGTCTTCCTGCTCCTGCCGACGCTGCCCCTGCTGCTGCCGCCCTTGATGATGCCGCCCTTGATGATGCTGCCCTTGATGATGCCGCCGCCCCTGCTGCCGCCCTCCCTCACATTCCAATGTCCTGTCGGGTAGTGGATCCTGTGTGTCGGCTGCAAGCAGGGGATCACACACTGAAGCTCCTAGAAGGGTGCAAGCAGAAACGGTGCCGGGTGTGCCATATGAATGGCAGAAGGTAGCACTTTGCAGGTTCAGGGAGTGTGACCGTAAGTACCACACTGCGGTCATATATTGGAATGCGCCTACCCGAGGGACACCGGAGGGTGCAGCGGACCGCCGAAGGGCGGCTCATCCGCAGTAAGGGCGCGCGTCTCCCTCCTCCACCTGTGCCTCATCATGTCGAGAGTAAAAAAATGCAAGACTCTTCAATGGAGGAGGGAGAAAACAAGAACAGAGCGAAGAGTCAGGATTACGAGTGAGTATTCTGCATTCATTTTATATTTAGTTTTATATTTATTACAAGTTTTTATATATCTGTATTTATTGTTGTTTTGGATATTATTTCGTTTTATGCAAAAAAATAGTTTTTCACCTGCATTCCTGTTAGTTATGTATTTTCATCAAAGAAAAAAATATAATATTATATATATGTGTATGTATGAATGTGTATATATATATTATATATATATATATCTTATATATATATATATATATATATATATATATATATATATATATATATATATATATATATATATATATATATATGTATATATATATATTATATATATATATATATATATGTATATATATATATATATATATATATATATATATATATATATATATATATATATATATATATATATATATATATATATATATATATATATATATATATATATATATATATATATATATATATATATATATATGTGTATATATATATATATATATATATATATATATATATATATATATATATATATATATATATATATATATATATATATATATATATATATATATAAAGTATTTTTTTTGTAAGCAAAAAATCTAACATTCTAGTGATGTTCAATCATTTACCTTCATTTTGCAACAAACGGGAAGTCTCTAGCACAATATTCCGATTTATGATGAATTTTCGAAAAAAACTTTTTCCTACCCTCCGTGCGCGGCAACTCCGCTGAAGATTCTAGCATTTCTTGAGTCACCTTGTCGTAATTTTCGCGCCGTTTTCTATTGGGCGTTACATAAAGTGTTATACATCAAAATGTGCGAAATTTCATTTAGAATACAACAAAAATAATTCATGGTTGTAGCTTTCATGAGTTTTTAAATATTTTCATATAAATCACGATAAGTGACAAAATTTTCACCTTCGGTCAACTTTGACTCGTACGAAATGGTCGAAAAACGCAATTGTAAGCCAAAACTCTTAAATTCTAGTAATATTCAATCATTTACCTTAATTTTGCAACTAACGGAAAGTCTCTAGCACAATATTTCCATATCTGAAGCCGCTTTTTCAAAATGATAAAAAAACTCATCTGGAGCTGCTTCTGTAAACTTTGGAATTAACTCCTGGTCTGAATTACCTTAAGTAGGTTAGACAATGTTATAGGCAACTTGGAGTGAGCTTCTATTAATTTCATCTGTCTTTCATATCTTGCTCTTTCTCTTTCTTCTTCTGCTGGTTTTTCATCTTCCCTTTCTTTTCTTTCTCTTTTCTCTCTCTGTCTTCTCTTTCTCTTTCAGCCTGCATCTTCAGATTAATCAAATTTTCTTCTACTTCTATGTGTCTAAGCTCTGGTTCTGCACCAATTTCCTCTTTCTTTTGTTCTTGCTTACTTATAAATTCTCCCTCAACTGCATTCAATCATTCTTGTGCCTCTCCTAACTCTTCATCTATTTTACCAGAGTCCATCAATGCTTGGATTGCAATACATCTGATTTGTGTCTTAATCATACCACTACACATTTTACTCCCAAATGTCACTGCTAAAGCAGTCCACTGTGCCTTAGTCATGTTGGATTCAGATAACTCTTGGATGGATGGAGCTGCTACAAATTTCTGAACATCAAACAGAGCCATTTTCTTTAAGTTACTCAACTGAATAACTCACAATATAATTAAAAAAAATAACTATGTGGTCACTGTCCTATCAAAATACATCCCTAACACCACCAGTATAAAATATAAACCAGAGTAATATTTTGTTTTGTTCCTGCGTCTCTGGGCACCATATAATATTGTCACGATGCGTACCAAGTAACTGGTTATTACACAACTAATCTCAAAATAAAAAAATATACCTCACTTCAGCCAGATACCTGAGCTCTCATAATAGCAGGAAATTATGACTGAGTACTCTAAAGGTAACAGTGATCCCTTAAAAAAATTTATTAATCACTTGAAAAATCAAACTCAGTTTATCAGAATATGTGTGAGGTATCAACAATTAAACAAGAAATATTCTAGAGTAAAAGGGCATCACTCCATCAAATAATTTTAACTGTTTCCCTGGTCCTAACTCACTTTAGCAAAACTAAAAGAACAAAACATGTTTATCACTTTGCCTTATGCACACACAATTAATCCTATTCACTGGTGGTCCATAAATGAAACAGTTTTTTTAAATATTAAATACAAAAATTTATTTTTAAATTCAAAATTCTGAAAAATTTATTACTTGAAAATAACACAAAACTTAATTAAATCTTGAATTAAATTATATAACGAAATTAATTCACAAAAACTTTAATTTATCAGGAATTTAAATTAATCAAGCAAAATTTACACTATCAAGAATTACTCAAGATTTGAAAAGAAAATCTTAATAAATGAAAATAAAATCAAGTATGCAATGTTAAATTACAAAGAAATATTTAAAATACTATGTAAATAAATGTTACATCACAAACATAAAAAAAAAACTGTGAAAATATGAAGAGACTGCAAACACAAGAGCACACAAAAATATACACAAAATATTTATCAGTAACAATTTCACTGAAGCAAAATTTCCCTAACTTATTATACCATGTTATTAATAAGTAAAATTCATGTTACCTTACAGAACCTTGTGAAAATTTTTGTAAAATCACTTACTGCAGCTGCTTTTCCACAAAACACACTTTGAATAAGGTGGCATTACAGTTCGTATACCCTTTTCCTACCCTCAGATCTCAAAAAAAAAGCTAAGGCTAACACCAGTGACCACAATATTCTATGTTAACAACTTCTCTCTTTTGAAGAGAGACAGAGGTCTCAAGAATAAGAATGAAACAGACTTCAGAATTCCAGTAGCACATGAAACAATTATATGATGTCATTAAGGCATTTTGGTTACGAGATACCAAAAGAGAAATTTCTAGAAGGAAGGTGACATCACTCCCAGCAAAACGTTTTGAATGCAATCTTACAAAGCATGATGTAACTGATCAGGACATGTATTCTTTCTCTCAAAGTGGCGTATGTGACTCGAACAATGAATGTGACAATGCGAAATCACTCGTCTTATTCTCGTAAGGGACAAATATTTTACAGAAATCTCTACACGATCGAAACATACAGCAATCAGCTAATTGTGATTGATATGTTTTATAAAAAAGACAAAAAACCGAGTTGATTTCCTGAACGAATCGGCAATTGTTATTCCAAACTGTCCTCGCGTAACCCCAAAACAAAGCCCTCTCTCTTATCTCAACTGAAGACAACTGACGTGAAACAAGTTTTCGCTGAACACACACACGTGTTGCTCATACTACATTACCATTAAAATTGTATTATCAACTCTGAATTATGCTCTTAAGTTATTTAAATCATTAGTTCCTTTGAGATTTGATGCCAAACTAAATATGACACTTCAGTAATCACTATCATTACACAACACATGATAAACAAAAGAGTAAATATATCAAAATATTGCATGATATACATATGATAAGGCAACATCTTGAAAAAATACATATATACATACATACACACACACACACATTAATATATATATATATATATATATATATATATATATATAATTATATATATATACATATATATATATATATACATATATATATATATATATATATATATATATATATATATATATATATATATATATATATATATATATGTGTGTGTGTGTGTGTGTGTGTGTGTGTGTGTGTGTAACTATAGGGTACATGAAAGCGTGTTTGAGTCATCCAGTGAGTTGTTAGTGGCTGCAATAACATTGATTCTATTCTCCAACTCAATCTACCATCCATCCACTAGCATCTAAAGATTCAGATATGCGCAGTGCAGTTTATACCAGCCTAACAAAATGAGGAAAACAGTTGTTGTATTTAAAAAAAGCTATTTTGTACTCACTAAGTCAGTCTTTTCTGTATTTGATTATTGCAGGAAAAACTTTTTTTCTGAGACTGCACCCAACTATTACGCCTAATTTGGCAACCGCCGTTTTCAGGAACTGTGCGCGGAACTTCGTTACAAAATCACTAACCGGCAACGTATGAATGGGGATATTTTTGTAACAGCTGACAATGTTCCTACATTTTGGCATTACATTATCAATTTCACTGAAAATCTTTGTAATTGCTCTGCGTAATTCCATAAGCACTGAATTAATGGAATTTTTTCTTTTGCTCGTGTACGATCCTAATTATGTCTTCTTTTGAAGAGAAATAAACATTTATCTAATTATTCAAGCTGTTTTCTGATTAGACAACACCTTTAATTTCAAATTCCAGATGCTTGTTATGCCGAATTTCTTAGGTTCTTGATGTTATACCTCCTTCAAATGTAATAGTAACAGAAATAATGCAAAACACGAATTTTTTTCAAACATCATGACGGGTGCAAAAAATACAAAAGGTGTTTTGAAAATCTTTCGGCATCTCTACGACGCATTAGTTGGCTCACTCATCATAGGGGCTCGAAAACGTTCTTTTTTAAGCAGGGGCAGTAGCAGTCGTAAGAATTCTTCATAATCATTCTGTGATGATAATAATATATTTTTTTTGTTCTAGGTCGTTACCAAAGCTCAGCCGAAGTCAGAAGGTCGTTTTGAGCCGTTGGGGAGAAATGCAATTAAGAATGAACAGTGGCCGGAAACTGAACCCCCACCTTCGCCAACAATACTTGGAGAATATGAACATGCGGCTATAAGCTCAGATGGTCAGCCATGCGCCCAGATTGCAAAGTAAGATCTTATACTTTAGATCTTTAAAATGATACTATTGTAGAATCCTGAATAGGCAGTGGAGTTCCTATACTGTAGGTGCATAACCATAACCATGGAGCCAGTCCATTTTCTGTCACTGAGTTACCTCTTCTTTCTCGCGCTCTTTGAATCACATTCACATACACAGTATAATGATTGATTTATAATTAATGAAGCTGGCGTTGCAACTCGCAATATAATAAATGGTGTAGCCTACTTCACTTTGACACACGCACGCACAAATTTAAATAATAATAATAATAATAATAATAATAATAATAATAATAATAATAATAATAATAATAATAATAATAATAATAATCTTTATTTCATCTCAGGCCCATAATCCTGTAATATACAAAGTGGAGACAATACAATACACACACCCTACATACACCAGATAAAATTATAAAAATGATCATCGGCGATGCTTTTGATAAGCGAATTACTACTGATTCCCAGTCTTGTGATCAGACTGGACATTGTTCTCCTAACAAAGATTTTTAAAAACTATCCAGGCAGTTTTCTACGAAATCTGCGTGGCAGAGTGGTAGCGAGGAGTGCTGCTGAGGCGTTTAAGAATGTCATTGTGAACAACAGTGATACGTCTCATGGCCTCTCGGGTCTAGTTCGTCCAAAGGGGACACCCATTTATGCTGTAGCAGTACGAGCGGACGAGCTGCAGGTTTCGTGTCGGTGACAAAAGCCAAACCTTGCACTCATGTTGCCTGTCGCACGTAGTTTACGACGCCTCTGTTCTATGTCTGCCGCATCTTTTAGGTCGTCCGTGATGACGTGGCCCAAAAACGGAAATTCATGCACGAATTCTAGACAATTTCCGACGAAAATTGTGATTTTGCAATGTGCTTAAGCGATCTCGGGAGCAGCAACATGCACTGGGTCTTGGTTTCGTAGTATAGGATATCAAATTCCTCTGCATATCCGTGGCAAGTGTCGATTAGTCGCTGGAGACCTTGCACTGAAGGGCAAACCAGAACAATATCGTCGACATAACAGAGCTTGTTTATTGTTATTTCGTTCATAAATAGTGCATCCGAGTGAGTTCAGTTTGACATTCATGGCATCTATTTACATATGAAACAGATATGCGGAGAGAATTCCCACTTGCAGGAGCCCTTTCAGAGAGCTGAAGTTGTCTGACTATTAATATGTGACCCCATTTGGCAAAGAAGAATTGCTATGTGGAGAACTTGTAATATAGGCTAAAATGCCGGTTAAATATAAAGGTGTGCCTATTTTAAGCAGCTTTAGGGAGAGCTTCAGGTAGTTTACTCTATCAAATGCGTTTCCCACATCTACAAACATATGAATACGGGAGAGGCTGATGACAGGTAATAGTTCAACAGTTCTCTCAGGATGCAGATGCAGGTGTTGGTGGAGTGGTTGGCTTTAAATCCGAAATAGTTGTCAGTAGTGTGTAGAAAAGGGAGAAGTCTCACTAGAAGAACTGACTCAAGTATCTTTGATGCAATTGTAGTAGTAATTGCAATCTGGCGATAATTGCCAGGGTCAGCTGCGTCTTTTAGTTTGTTTATGATTAATAGTATTGAGTGAACTAAGAGTAGGGAGCCAGGGAGGAACTGGTGAATTATGCATGCAGCGAATAGGGCAGCTAGCAGAATATAAACTGTCGGTGAAATGAAATTGAATGTTATCGGTAAGGAGGCTGTCTACTTCCCTTCGGGAGTCTTGATCATTTATGCAATTCAGAATAGCGCTGAAGTGACCACCCCACATTCTCGCGATACCCTCGACGCCGACGGCTTCTCCTACTCTCTGTGATAGCTTTTAATTTTGGGATTTAGGAATTGGATGTCATTCCAAAGGCGAGGGCAATCGCCAGATTCTAAATTTCTAGCCATTGCTTCTGCTCTTAACTGTTTTTCATTTACTCTGCAGCGCTTAAGAAGAAGTTTGAACTGCGCTCTCGCCTGTCTCATTAGGAATGCAAAGTGTCCTTCCTTTGTGCTACCATTTTGCTTCCACAATAAGACCATTTCTCGTGAATATGCATACAGGGCTTTAACCAAGTCATTCCAGCCAGGTATGTTACGATAGTTACCTTGCCAAATATAAAGGTATTCCTGCTGAGGCAAGCAGAGTGGGTTTTATATTCGAATAGAATTCTTTCAGATCCCTCCTGTGGTGGTCATTTCTGCATTTTGGGTTAATTCAAAGTATAGTGTCTGTTGGTTGAACTGCTGAACGCAACATAGTATCTGTGGTCACCCTAAAGGATCTGGTTTTCTGGTGGTTTTCAAACTCCCAGCCAACAGCAGGTAGGTGATCAGTTAGGGGGTTCACGGTGGGGAGGAATGGGGTACTGAATGACCCGTGTTAGGGATGTGATCGTAGCCTGTTGCAAGATCGTAGGGAATGTTGCAGGTCACGACTGAATCATAAAGGCATGAAGATGTGATGCAGTTGTCCAGCCAGGAGGTTGTAATTGTGTCCGTTCTGTTTTGTAGCTTAGGAAGAGGGAGGGAGGAGCATTGCATTGCTAATTTGGAGAGCATGATTTTGACAGAAGCAAGTAAGTTAGTCACAGATGTCAAGGTCATGTGGCCATATAAGCATTTCTCGCAATGGTTCCTCTGAAATTTTTGCAGAATATGTTTAGGAAAGGAATGTTCTGCTTGAGGCCAAAAATATTTAATGTGTCTGGACTTTTCTCCACCAATTCCTGCCCTTGCTCTAGATTACCCAAGGCTGTGGTACAGGCTGCTGCATTCTGGTACAGATACACTTTATGATAGAGTATCTGATCCAAAGGCAATGGCCTGAGGATAAGACTCCTGCCATCCATCCTCCACTAAAACAAAGGGATGCAAAGACCTGACTGTTATGAGGGCTTTTTGTGATAATATTTATCTACCCGTGTAAAACCCCTCTGTATCAGGAGATACAGGTTCTTATAGACCTTTCTTAGTGCTTAGTGCTCATACCAACACTTCAAACTCTGACACAGGGCTGTATCACCTCCTGCACCATTAAGCTTTTCGTAGTGGCACGCACCCTATGCTGCTGAATAATGGCATAAGATGAGTAGCAAGGTGTATCATACGATAATCATTATTTCGCTCCATATTTGAAAGAATTTTACAGGAAATTGTTAAAATCACTTGAATGGCCCATAAAGGACTATATGGCAACTCACATCTCAGCTCGGGAAGAAAGAATAATCTGATTTGAGATTTCGTGGAGGAATGTACTACACCTTCCTGTCACAGTAAACGTCATATTTCTTTGTCCATAAATATAATCAGTGATTGTTGCTGGTTTTATTTCTTATCTTTTACGATAGTTTGTCAGCTGTAATTGTAATTTTGCAAAGTACAAAAAAAAAATGATTTGAAAGAGCGTGTATAACTCACTCAAAGGTACTACTGTACAGTACATCTCATCCCAGTACATCTCGTAAATATTATTTATCCCCAAATATACTCCGGGATTGTTACTGATTTTAGTTCTTATCTTTTTTTATATTATGTGAGCTATAATTGTCATTTTACAAAATAAAGCAAAAAAAAAATATTATAGGGAACTTGTACAAGTGTTTTGGAGAAGAGGCCCCACACAAGATTGGAAATATTTACTTTTAACTTCCCGTGGAAGGTACAGAACATTTTTTAGAACTTTTTTTCTTATACTATGTGCATATCCATGTCTTCCTCTTTCCGGTGATTTTTTTTTTTTTTTTTAATTGGCCGACCTTAAAGTTTGCCCAGTCTTGGGGTATCATTAACGAATAGAATTTAGCCCTGCCTGTAAGGGTTAAGTGTCAGGCTGTATTGGAGGTTACAAGAGCTCTCTCCCTGCTCATACTTGTCTGGGAAGCCTAGATTTTCTCAGGCTAATACTGCCTCTACAAATTTGCAAACCTTTAACTACTTAGTTAACAAGCTTCAGTAAATGCACTTCTGTTATAAGAGGAAATTTTGAAACTAGGACAATGCGGTTTATTTTAAGGATGACAATTTTTCATTGTGCCTTTAAGCTGCCCTGTGCTAGTTTTTCATTTATTCCTGCATGTATGGTGTTGGATGCATCCAATTTTTCTTGAAGCATGTTTCTATCACATTTTTTGATACTCATTATTGGAAACACCTGAAATGATTCAATCTAAATCCCCACTGAATGTACTTCATGTGCGTGACTGAAATGGATGAACATGACTGAGCATTTATAGAACTCAATACAGTCATCTCTGCGATTCAAAAGCTTTTACTGTTTGTGGGCATAGCATGAAAAGATACGCAAAATTGAGTATCATCATTTCTTAACATGGTGTCAATGAAAAGAAGGCAATCACAAGACTCAACCACGAAACTAAAGAATGATTTTTGCAGGAATTTCGATCCTGTTTTTCATTTTGATTCCTGAAGTACACAATGGTGCCATCCATAAATTTGGCATAGGTGACTGGTTTTGTTTGCACTACCAGAAAAAAGCAGTGTCACCACTGAACCTGTAGACCTTTTCTCAAATAACACTAATTGCTGATTGCTATTACTCCAATAAAATCTTAGTCATGTTAATCTGAGGTAACTGAGCTTTTGCACACTGTAGTGCATTAAGTGCAACCCACGGAAAATTTTATTATATGAGCTACCTCCCCACAAATAATGGCTATCAAGGCAGTGTGATAGTGGACTGTATCAAGAGAAAAACTTTTCATGACTGCAAAGACACTAGCACCAAATAACACCCAAAGAGGTATAGCACTTCTTAAAAGGCACGAGGAAAAATACTTAAAATGGCGAATGCAAGGATTTAGTGCAAACCAAGCTTGTTTGGTTGGCTAGATCCTATAGGATATCCCTTGTAGGGGGAACATAACCATTGATGTTGTTATGTACACAGGCATTCTGTGGGAACTTGGAACCAGATAGCTTGGATGGTCTGGGTGAATTCCGTCTGGTTACAGTGTTATTGACAGCTTGTCACTCCTGATCTGGTTGGACAATTATTGCCGCCATGGAGAGAAGGGCAAATTTCCGCTGTCGCTCTACTTGAGGATTATCTGTGGAAAGAGCTTAGATGAATAATGTTTCTTGAGGTAAACATAGATGATGGGTTTCATGTTCCCCAAGGGTTTAGCACACTTTGGTTAATGAAAGGATGAAGGGATGGCCAACAAAGGTCACGATTTCTTACATTCTGACAGCCATGTATCTCAAAAACATGTGTTATAATTTAGTTCTTTGTAACTGTTGTGTTATGTTATTTCAAAATTAACAATAATACCTTTGGCAAAATCTGACATTCAAATATACATACATACATACATATATAATCAGTAAGCTACAAACGTCCTTTAATATCCAATTCGCTCTACCTCGGAAATAATATATTTTCATATATGTTACCGAAGGGGAATTTTTTAGTTGATAATAAGTTCGTCGTCCCGTGGGCTCGAACCAGTGAGCCCACGGGACGACGAACTTATTATCAACTAAAAAATTCCCCTTCGGTAACATATATGAAAATATATTATTTCGCTGGTTCGAGCCCACGGGACGACGAACTTATTATCAACTAAAAAATTCCCCTTCGGTAACATATATGAAAATATATTATTTCCGAGGTGGAGCGAATTGGATATTAAAGGACGTTTGTAGCTTACTGATTGTATATGAATCACGGTGATGTGATAAAAAGTCACATACATATATATATTATATATATATATATATTAGCGCGAAGGTGGACCATGGAAACGTACTCATCTCAACATAATTCTTTATTTCCAACGTTTCGTAATAAAAAGCTTTATTACATCATCAGGGAATCTGTTAAATAATGAATAAAATTACTTTAAAAAATTCATAAAATTCTTCACAGTTAGAATACAATATAATAAAAACGAAAAAACAAAAAAAGACATAAATGCAAAATCAAAGACCGCTAACCAACCTTATACCAAGAAGGCAGAAGTCAGAATGCTTAAATAAAAAGTTAACTCAGGTACAGCTGAGTGGAGGAGGTCTGGGTATTTAAGTGGGGAACCAGTTGTTTAATAAATAATGATTCCAGGATAGGCAGCTCGCATGCATTGGTTGTTTGGCCTATGATACAGAAATCGTTTCTATCAATATATGTTTTACAAATTTTCGAATGGTTTCTTATGCTTGAATGCTCGGGATAAATGGACGGGCACTGGATTCGCTGGATGGGCGTCTGTGTCGTGGGATCGAGACTCGGCAGTGCCCGTCCATTTATCACTTATAAATTCCCCTTCGGTGATAATTCCCCATCGGGGATATTCCCGAGGTAGCGTGGATTTGATATTAAGCGATATTTGTAGCTTCATGATGTATATATATAAATCACGGTGTGATAAAAAAATATCATAAAAAGAGCTGAGTGTTCCAAACGTACCAATGAACTATCATGGTCGAGGTGGGTTAATGCCGAAGCCAGTACAATTTCCAGCTCTCGACGGGTAAATAAAGTACACCAGACTCAGCGTTAACTTATACCTCTCTTGATAGCTCAGTGGTTAGCGTCGACTGGATTCGCTGGATGCGCGTCTGTGTCATGGGATCGAGACTCGGCAGTGCCCGTCCATTTATCACTTATAAATTCTCCTTCGGTGATAATTCCCCATCGGGGATATTCCCGAGGTAGCGTGGATTTGATATTAAGTGATATTTGTAGCTTCATGATGTATATATATAAATCACGGTGTGATAAAAAAATGTCATAAAAAGAACTGTGTGTTCCAAACGTACCAATGAACTATCATGGTCGAGGTGGGTTAATGACGCAGCTAGTACAATTTCCCGCTCTCGACGGGTAAATAAAGTACACCAGACTCGGCGTTAACTTATACCTCTCTTGATAGCTCAGTGGTTAGCGTCGACTGGATTCGCTGGATGCGCATCTGTGTCCTGGGATCGAGATTCGGCAGTGCCCGTCCATTTATCACTTATAAATTCCCCTTCTGTGATAATTCCCCATCGGGGATATTCCCGAGGTAGCGTGGATTTGATATTAAGCGATATTTGTAGCTTCATGATGTATATATATAAATCACGGTGTGATAAAAAAATGTCATAAAAAGAGCTGCGTGTTCCAAATGTACCAATGAACTATCATGGTCGAGGTGGGTTAATGCCGAAGCTAGTACAATTTCCCGCT
>NC_089766.1:41175620-41215620 GCF_040412425.1 Macrobrachium rosenbergii
AGGTTCAAGGGAAACAATTATACTTCTTTTATCCTTTTAATCTGAACCTAAATAAATTGTTCACTTTCTGTCACACAAAGATAGTATCATTTTTCTCAGTGTTGATTTATTATTTGTCAGCAGCTGTACTAACCAAGAAAAATAAATACCCTCCATTCTTACCGTTTATATGGTCTCTCTCTCTCTCTCTCTCTCTCTCTCTCTCTCTCTCTCTCTCTCTCTCTCTCTCTCTCTCTCTCTCATAAACACTTTCCTGGTAAAAAGGCATTCCCAGTATTATAGAAGTGTCGGAGATATTTATTTCCTTTGAATAAGAGTGTTAAAATAATAGTGTAACACAAATAATGTAAATGATATGTGGGAGGAATTCCTATATACATAAAAAAATATGTATTGTACTTGAATAAGTAAAATTCCTATTTATTTCCTAGAATGTATAATAAGACATTAGAAGTTATTCCATATTGCTGAAATATAAAGTATGATTGACCTAAACCAGTAAATATATTCGTAAATCACCCACAGTCCAGAGTTTTATAATTCTATGTGTATGTCTGAATGGTAAAACCAAGGTAAGACAAATGCCAATGTTAGTCTCTTATATAAGACCTCACAAGCGTTGATAACTCTGAATTTCGAAAACTGGGTGCTTGGTCACTGCTAAAAATATCATCCAGAAATGCTCATTTGCAACCATTATTGTAATTATGTCTACTGAAATCAGAGTATTATCCAAAGTTATTGGTGTACAATTAGAAGGAATACATCATTGGTAAACATTTTTATTCTGTCACGTCTCTCTTGCTTTCATAATAAATCTCATTTTTTTTTTTTTTTTTTTTTTTTTGCCTAGCTGGCGGAATACTAAGCGGAAACATAAAAATGGTCAACGTTCTTTATGATTAGTTTTCTGCCTGACATACGCATAACTTTTAACTATAACATTCAACTGTGATGTAGCTGCCTTTTACAGATTCAAAAAGAATGAGAGAAAATGACAAAAGGAAACAGAAGACTGTCATTCGCAATCAGCGAAGTGCTTACACCTCTGGCAACAGTATACCCGATATATAGTACTTATCCTATGTTTATTTATTTGTGTTGTTACATTAATTACATATTATATATATTACGGATGGCTACTATCACAATATTATCATAAAAGTAAAAGAGGTTAATTTGTTTCAAAACAACAAATACACGCGCTATTACAATGATTGCGGGAAGTGTGAGGCCTCACCTCGGCCGTAATCAAAGGGTTAACTTACCTCTCTTGGTGGCTCAATGGTTTGACCGTCGAATGGAGTCGGAACGTACTGTGTCGAGGGATTTAGACCCGACGGTACTGATCCATTTGTCACTTAAAAAGCTTCCTTCGGTGACAATTCCCCATCGGGGATATTCCCGATGTAGAGTGAATTGGATATTAAACAACATTTGTAGCTTCATGATTTTTATATATATATATATATATATATATATATATATATATATATATATATATATATATATATATATGCTACTGGCCACTTTTTGTAAGAAATTCAACGTCTTCATGAAAAGAAAATCAGTCAGAAAGGTTCTGTGAAATCAAGTAAAAGTGCAATTAGTTTTAAAAATATAACAGCATGAATTGTCAAAAGTTAAAACCAAGTCCGGTATATGTCTTTTTGCGAAGGTCATGGATGGGAAAATCCTAGTCCGATCTGGTAATTGAAACATTTAGAAAATGGAAAGAGTCATTATTTTCGTCGTAAAATTAACGTTGGGATTGAAAGTATTATCAGACGCTCAAGACCATTCAGTAGCAGAGTAGAAAAGTATCATCGACATAACATTTATGATGCATTACATGATAAGATGATGATCATTGGCTAGAGAGCGTTTCCTCTAAATGACAAATATTTACCTAATAGCGTCCCCATCATCTAGTAAAAAATGTAACAGTTTATCAAAGTCTTCCCTGTCACTACATAGGTACATAAAACTTGGGTCTATAAAAAAAATCTGGTCTAAAATTATCTGGACCTTAGGCAACACTGGAAACAACGGATCTGAAGCACATGGCATAGATACTGTTATGTGTAAGATCTTGCGAACGATACCTATCTTAAGTGACAGCTAAAAGAAAATCTGGGTTTGAAATCAATACCAGTGACTCAAGTATCCGGAATTATTAATTATTATATACACGGTATCCATGTAGTGCTTTATGATGTGTGAATATGTTAAAATTTTAATAAACCAAACAAGTAAGCTTGGCAGGAAAATCTTCAACTTTGGTTTTACAATAGGGAAAATTATAAATTTTTCCAGAAAAGAAACGTCTTTGATTCATCAGCTCATCCCTCGTGTTTACAGCAGGAAGAATTACTCCACAGACAGTGTACTATTTTATCAATTTCATTGCATCATATTTTCCTAACAAGAATGAACCTATTAAAGAATTAAGATTTTTCAGTAAACCTAAAATATGTTTTAAAATAATATGCTTTTTCATTCTTGAAACCTTTACATTGTCATATGGAAAGAAGTTTACTTATCATAGTGAATAAAATACTTTCATTCCTTCATATTTGTAGCCTAAAAGAATACCCAGCGCAGTACTTATAAATTCAGATATATTGTTCTAATAGAGGAAAACTTTGATTTGTTAGTACAAAAAACATGACAAAATTTTGGCACAACTACAGGTTTTCTTTACTGAGTTTATTTGCTTTCTCATTAGGATACTTTTTTATTTGGTAATTTGCTAATGTGGCTATTTTAACTGAAAGTTTCTTGTTTCATTAATAGAGCACATTCCATTATAATTTTACATTATAAAGTATAATTTTAACAGGAATATATTCATTGCTTCTTTGTTATAGTTTACTCTCACATTTAACTATACAAAATTGTACCTTAACGAAGCATCCTGAATTTTTCCATTGTTTCGGCATTTCTACTTTTTTTTCCGCACCACTTGAACAGTATTCTGTATCCTTTTTACGTTTAGTGTTCCTTATATACACCTCTACAGTTCTGAATAAAGCGATCTATTTACTGACTGCTGAGCATATGGTGAATATTTCAATCGTCGAATTGTGCTGTTTTCCTCTAATTCGCGACATGGAGCGGATTAGTGAATGGCGTAATAGGTGGGGGTATGGGGCTGCAGTAAAGCGAAAACCTCATTGATTATGAGATCTGGTGCAGATTTTCCATTTCATCCTCCCCTTCAAGCGGATGGGGCTCTGCAGTGTCAGCAAAGGCTTCACGGAAGTTAGGTATTGTACGCAAGGCCTCATATACTTTTAACAGTGATAAAATCACTGTTTGTCCTTCGTTTACTGGAGTAGTGTTCTTCTGCCAGAGATTTGTTTCTTTTAGATAGAGTGGTTCGTGGTGGTGGGTTTCTGTTTCTTAACATTAGCAATTATTACCTGGACCACCGACAGGTGGTCTCTTGTTTGCCAGTTTTTCATAAGTTGTATTTTAACAGAAATCTTTCACATTCACCATTGATTTCTGATCCCTTTTTCCTGCCGAGAGTAACCAGATTTGCTGAACAGCAGCACCAATATGCAGTAAATGTGCCTCGCTGTCGAACTTCTCAGTTCCAAAGGTGTTTTATTCCTCACGCCGTTGGACTGCGGAAAAGTTAAGTATATCTTAGTTTAACCAGACCACTGAGCTGATTAACAGCTCTCGCCTGAGGATGTTGTGTAATTGGAGACTCAGAATTTTAAGCAAGATGCTACTCATTGCTATCCCAGAATAATTCTCCTTGTATGTTAATATTTTACTTAAATTTTGATCGGTTTAATTATTATTTTATTAGATTATTTTTTTTATTTCGTAATGACTGATCTCATCTTTCTGCATTTCCTGTTACCTTCTGTTACTTCTTTAACAATTCAGGGCTTTTCTTTCCTCTTCTTCCTTCTCTGTCACTCTTGAATAAACGTCTTTCCTGGTGTTCCATCACTTTAGGTTCCAAGTGATTCTGGCTGATTATTGACAATTTCTTCTTTTGTTACAGAGACATCTTGCAGAGAAATGGAACAGCAGCGGATGCAGCTATAGCCGGACTGTTCTGCGTGGGCGTTGTCAATACGCAGTCGATGGGTTTGGGAGGTGGCTTTTTACTGACTTATTACGACAGGGCTGAAAGGAAAGCCCACACTCTGATAGCTCGAGAAACAGCTCCAGCGGCTGCCTTTGAGGACATGTACGGTGGGGATGAAAAACTCATGCTACAAGGTAGAAGCCTCTGTTTATTTGTTTAGTTCCTCTTTTATAGACCCTAGCCTTTTAGGGCTATTTTAGGTGCGGTACCAGAAGGAAAATATCTGAAAATTGTATATTATTATTAAACGAATTATAAAGACTGTAACGGAGATCGCTTGCCTGGATGGGGAATGGGAAACAGAGAAATCTGTGTGATTAGTTGTGGTTATGAACCTTAAGGTGGGTACACACATGCGAACAGAACCTTGTATTGTAACAGATTCTTGTAGCAAAAACGCAAGTGTGGACGGTTCCTTGAACTCGAACCCCGAACCCGCGAGGTTCGAGGCTCCGTTCCCCCTCCATCCCGGCAATTGTCGGTTTTTGGGCCCCGAATCAAAGGGAGGTCTCTTTGCACGTTACGCAGTGTGTGGACGGGACTTGTATTGCACGCGTATCAACAGAGGTTGCTGAACTTGTTGACACCGACTATGAACAAGGTCGTCCATAGTAGAGTCCCTTGTTTTGGTCAGTCTCATGCCCTAGGTGTAAGTACGTATATGTCTACCATGGCTGATTGGAGTGAGGAAGAGGCCCTTCAATTTATTAGTTCCTACCAGTTTTATAATATTCTCAAAATCTGTCGAAGACATTCTGGTGAAATTTTTGTAGTGGCCAGAAACTTCTTGGAATCTCATGTCAGCGAGTAATTCCCGACCACTGTATTCTACCCTTCTAGTATATGACCTTGATTGCCACCATCTTCTTTTATTTCGCTTCATCTTCGTTAAATAATGTATATAAATATAGGCGGCAGCTGCTACTTGCATGGTGGCCATCGTGGGTAAACAACCCGGACAGAGACAGACTGATGATCGCAGTGGATTGCAATGAAGTTACGTGCTTAACGTGGTTACGGTTCGTCCTCAACATTTTGACACCGTGTAACCGTATATGCGTAACTCAGTTACACATGCAAGGTTCGGCTCTCATGTGTGTACCCCACCTACTTTTCTATGTGCAGCCAAAGGAAGATGGTGGGAGAACAAAACTCAAAGTTTGAAGGGTAAGTTACTGCACTGCAGAATCTTGATATTATCTGGTTGAGAGAACCAAGCACTGCATGAACGTCACTTCCAGTAACATGTATTGTCGCTAATGCAAAAAGACGCATAGGTCACTTAGTAACTGATTTGCGCTAAATTGATTTACGATCCTATTTTATATTGCATGCACTGCTATGCTTTCCGTGGTTGTTGGCTATCGCCTCTGTGGTTGGAAGGATAATTAATTTTATTTTAATGGCTGAACTGTAATAAAATGGTTAGTTTCCCATGAAGTAAAGGGAATCTACATAAAAGGATACATTTTTGAACAACCTTCGTTTTAAGTCTCGAGAATTTCTTCTATAGAAAATCGAGCTCCTCTCGAGGTCAATACTTAACTACTGGTGTAATCTCCTAGGAATTATTTTAGTTTCCCATTATTCGAGGTTTTGAAATTTCATTACAATTCTTCGTTGTTCAAGTAATCTGAAATTATACTGATTTTTTTAGTTTTTAGTTTTCTGTAAAATAAAACTGTCGAGATGGCTTTGCCTGACCGTCCGCACTTTTTCTGTCCTCACTTTTTCTGTTCGCCCTCAGATCTTAATTAAAATCTACTGAGGCTAGAGGGCTCCAGATGGTATGTTGATCATCCACCCTCCAATCATCGAACATACCAAATTGCAGCCCTCTAGCCTCAGTAGTTTTTATTTTATTTAAGGTTAAAGTTAGCCATGATCGCGCGTCTGGCAATTCTGTAGGACAGGCCACCACCGAGTCGTGGCTGAAAGTTTCATAGGCCGCGGCTCATGCAGCATTATACGCTGTACGGAAAACTCGATTGCGCCGAAGAAACTTAGGTGCATTTTTTACTTCTTTAATAGTGACTTACATATCATTATCTTCCACTTGAAACCCATAGATCTCATCGAAACTTTTTGCCGTTGAAATGTCACTTCATTAAAGTCTAAAATGTTACCGATTGAAGCTATCCCTAGCAGTCATTGCAGCCATAAAAATTTTGTCAGGTTATGTTCTCGAAATTCATACTAGTTGTCAGAACCAGAAGATTTCACGTAACCTGAAATTTGTGAAATTCAGTGTTTCGACAATATGAAGAGTCAGTGAATTTCGCTGCATTAAACGCTATTGATTTTTAATTTTACTAAAGGAATTAGTGATAATTTACTAATTTTGAAGTTCTCGTGTTACCCGAATGTTCGAAATAGTTTCAAATATATGGCAGTCTTTATTTTCTGAAATTTCTTCATTTCCACAATATTATTACTCGTCCTATTAATCAAGATATTAATTCAACATGAAACTTTACTGTACTCCATTCCTGTGCGATTTTTGAACACCCGTATAAATGCACTTACTTTATATGTCGAGTCATTTTTCTAGATACTTGAAATTTACTTGATACCTCTTATTTCTCTATTTATTTTCGTTGAATATTTCAATTTCTCGCTAATTCAGGTATGTAGCTTTAGACTGACGACTTCTTTTTATCTCACCTCCAGGTAAAATGAACCGTTGCGCCTTACCTAAAGTGAATTCACCTTCTACAGTAGAGTGTAGAGTCAGAATTTAAAAAGTGGCTGCAAAAGAGAATTAGATATTCAAAATGGAAAACACCAATAGTTTTGTTAAGTCGAGTGAGAATAGATCATCAGTGTTTGTGGATCAAGTTGGAAATAGTTTTGTCTGAAAAGAGGAAGGATATCTTCGAACTGCTTACATAACAGATGTCAGGTTCAGTAATTCTGGTTCTGTAATGATTCCAGGCAACTTTGTAATAAGAAAAATGAAAAGGATCAGAAAGAGATCCACGTATTCAACGAAACTCCTCTTTCTCTCGGACGTGGACAATCGGAGATTGATTATCCATCAAATAGCCCGGGTCAAAGGAGAGTGATCAGTTCTAAGATGAGTCAAAATTATTTGTGTCGATGTTCCTCTTTATATGATGAATTCCATACTCCAACACTGAGTTTGATCTGTTTTGATTGGTTACTGTCATAACCATTATTTTGTACATTCGGCCATTTATTGTTTGTCATGGATTTTAGAGATGATATACAGGTTGTTTCGAAATTAGAGCCACCCCCCCACCCTCTACAGCATAAACTAAAATTGATATGGACCAAAACAAAAGTAATTCAGAACAGGTATTTATTTAAGTTTCTCTCAGAGTATTTAATATTTTGTGTGGCCTCCATCTGCCTGTACCACAGCCTGCATTCTTGAGGGGTATGATTTCAGCAAATCACAAAAAAGCTAAGACTCAAACTCCATTTTCTTGAGCACTTCGTTCACCTCTCTTTGCAGGTCGTCGAGGCTTGGTATACTATCATAGTTCACTGTGCGTACTTCAACACGATCCTTTAAGATACTACCAATGTTTTCACACACATTAAGGTCAGGGGAGCTATTTAGAAATTCACTTGGCAAGAAGAAATCGATACCACCGTTCCGAAGCAGCTCCTGTTTCTGAAGAGTCTTGAAACATGGTGCCTTATCATGCAAAAATGTGACTTCTTCAACAGATAACACATTTTCAGGATCTTTGAGGAAAGGAAATACTCCACTAGTAAGCACAGTTTCTCTGAAGTATTCGCCATTCCATGGCTGTCCTTTTTCTTTGATGATCCACATTAACCGTTTGGCTGTGAAGCAGTGAAAAATTCCCAAACATTCAGGAAATTTCACAATTTGGTGATAGCGCACGTCATCGCTGATATCATCCAACTTTGCAGACCAAATGATGTCATTTTTATGATTTAGCTTCCTGACTGTGTAAATGAGGAATTCATCTGATGCGGCATCATGCAGAAAAAAGTCAGCTTCATCCCAATCTGTAAGAAATGAACCACAAAACCATGCACCGTCTTCTCTCTGTTGCTGAGTGATGTTGGGCTTGCTGACAACATGGAATGGCTTGATACCAGATTTTTTCAACTCACAATATACAGCACTATAACTTCTCTTCTTTCCCCTTTTTGTTTCTAGTTCAAGCGCCAATTTACGTAAAGACTTTCTTGGTCTACCCACTGCCTCAGCTATGATGTCTTTTGACTCCTGAGAAAGGACTTCAGGCCTTCCAAGATTCTCACTCTTTTGGCAATGACAGTCATATGGATTTTTGTTGCAGTTTCTTTTAACAAAGGATTAATCTCTTTTAATGTATTTAGCTATCTAGGAATGTGAAATGAAGGATGCGCCAGCATCCCTGGCCTCTCTGAAGGTTATAGCCCGGATTTGGTCAATCCATCTGATTTCCTCAGAGTCGTTAGCCATGGCTGTATCTAACTCCGTCTCTCAGTCTGAAAATACAAGGAATGTAAAATGAAAATGAGCTTAATAGAAACTTAAAATAATGTACTTGGAGATAGGCTATAGCAGAAAACTTCATAACTTTCCATTTGTTCTGTGGAGGAGGGGGGCTGTAATTTCGAAACACCTGGTATAATCGGCAGTAGAATTATCTACAAATAATCTTGTGATATTGGTTATTTGGCTGCTTTATCAGCTCTTCATTTCTTACTTGGACAGGCATCCAATATATTTTTACATTTCTAGTATCTTCATATAAGCTTTGAAGTGAAAATTTGATTTGTTGTGTAAGGGTATTTTATGAATTATAATTTTGAAAATTTTCATGACATTTCTAGAGTCACTGAAACTTTAAAAATTTCCATGGCCTATGTCTACTAATTTTACTCTAATGGGTGATCTTATTGCAATTAACTCTGCTGTGAAACAGGAGCTTTGTTAGGCAAGGAAAATTGGTGTATGTCGTTGAATGATGTGTGTGCAGATCACACGCCTTATGGAGGCTTGGACCATCATTATGTATAGCATGGCGTGAACTTTACTTCTTGAATTTTAATTCTTAGAAATGTTCTATTGCATGTTGCTTAGGGTGTTCTGGGGTGTATGTATAATTTTTAGATAAATATTTCGACTATGTACAATTCCATGTCTGATGTATAGCCCATTATTAAAAATTCTTTTAATAATAGAGCAACCAAGGAGGAGGTTGCTCTATTATTAAAAGTATTTTTCTTTTTATTTTTTGACTTGAGTAGCCTACTGGCTGAAACTGGGAAAAGTGGAGAGTGATTATTTAGTAGTATATCACTTTGATTAAAAAATTTTTGTTAGTGAGTGGCTTGCCCGTGTTTTTACTGCACTTTGCGTTATCGCTAAGCCACGATGAAGATTTAGAGATGTGTTACACCTTTCAACTTGGACAGAAGAGTATGAGGAAGAGTTAAAAGCGCCAAGTGCATATTCTGAGGCCCTTATTCTGATGGATGAAGGCTTCAAGCAAAGTAATTGGCACATCCATCTCTCAATTAAAGCATAGTGATGTAGACTGTCGCATTGTTTGGGCTTCACATTCAGAAGCGATAAATTATATAAAAAATAAGAAATGAAATACGTAGGCATCATACTTGCGAAATCAGAGTGCACCTGCTAGTAAGTGGGTGAATGGATGTGTGGTATGAAAGGCACAGGTGACAATAACACTTGTCCATCTCGATAAGTCTAGAAATGATCTAGGATTTTTGATGATCTAGAAATATGAGCTCTGCTTTGCCAAACTTAGGTTGTTAGTGCTTGGGAGCATTAATTGCATGAATATAAGACAAGAAGGTATGTAATAAAATGGGGAAATAAGGTTTTAGGAATCATAAATATGGTTTTGACAAAGAAATCGTCACTGAAGCTAAAGAGGCACTGAGCTTGATGACTAAAAAATTAAGTCCGTTTAGTTCTGTCAAATGTGGAAGGTGACTGGGGGCACTGTCGTGATAATCTTTGGGCGGCAAAATATAAAGTGCTAATCGGGACTTCCTCTGCACTTGTTTCCAGGAGAGAAGATTCCTTCCAAGATGGCCACTCAAACATAATCTCAATAGGTTTTGACAAACAGGTACTGCAGTAATGCCTGTAGACTTAAGAAACCAATGAAAATATTACCTTCAATCTCCCAGAAAAAAAGAATGGGTTACATTTTTTCTCTGGAAAGCAGGAAAAAAGAAAAAGTAAAAATAAAGAGCAATAGTATATTTTACTTTGGAAACAGGAGTTAGAAATTTGTTCTAGTGGTAAATAGAAAGAGAGTCAAAATATAAACTGACTTGAAAAAGTTTCGCCTCTGAATTTTAGTGTTCCCTTTCTTATCCCTTCCGCACTTGTCGGTTTACCAAGTAAAGTTTCATCTAGTTCCTCTCATCAAGACATTGCAAGCATGGATGGACATAGCAGATTTGCTCTTAGCTTTTCTATAATGATATCAAAATAAATATCCTAATGCTCATTTGAAGTATCCTATAGAAATTGTTTTTTCTATGATAAATGGATAAAACAAAAAGGAAATTAATAATAACAATAATAATAATAATAACAGTAACAATTATAATAATAATAATAATAATAATGCACATAAATGTGTACAATTATAAAGCCATCAACTTAAAACTAGCAAATGAAAAATTGTTTTCATAGCTCTGGTATTATTATTCATTATCATGATAAAGTTTACTAGTAACCACCCTTTCACTTATCCTACCATACACTCACGCGCACACACACACATGTATATATATGCGTGTGTGTATATATATACATATATATGTATATTTATATACTTACATACACTATATTGAATATATATATATATATATATATATATATATATATATATATATATATATATATATATATATATATATATATATATATATATATATATATATATATATATATATATATATATATATATATATATATATATATATATATATATATATATATATATATATATATATATATATATATATATATATATATATATATATTATATATAGCATATATATATATATATATATATATATATATATATATAAACATTAATGCACAAATAGCCAACAAATTTCGAATTTACTTTTAAATTAATATATACATACTAAACCTTTTAAATTAACTTAAACCGAAAGAAAATTATATTTATAAGTGCATCTGTTCTGACAAAAATTCGATATTATATCATTCTATGTATGGATGACAGTGAATCTGTCTATTTAGCCATTAAGACAGTTAAGTGAAAAACGTACCCATCAACCATGCAAAAATATACCTAAGTACGAGATATTATCCTTTTCAAACGTATAAAAATACCATATTAAGAATGATATATATATATATATATATATATATATATATATATATATATATATATATATATATATATATATATATATATATATATATATATATATATATATATATATATATATATATATATATATATATATATATATATATATATATATATATATATATATATATATATATATATATATATATATATATATATATATATATATATATATATATATATATATATATATATATATATATATATTTATATATATATATATATATATTTATATATATATATATATATATATATATATATATATATATATATATATATATATATATATATATATATATATATATATATATATATATATATATATATATATATATATATATATATATATATATATATATATATATATTATATATATATATATTTATATATAATATATATATATATATATATATATATATATATATATATATATATATATATATATATATATATTTATATATATATTTATATATATATTTATATATATATTTATATATATATTTATATATATATATATATATATATATATATATATATATATATATATATATATATATATATATATATATATATATATATATATATATATATATATATATATATATATATATATATATATATATATATATATATTATAATGTCACGATGCGTATCAAGTACCTGGTTATTACATAACTAATCTCAAAATTCAAAAGTATACCTCACGTCAGCCAGTCACCTGAACTCTCATAACATTAATTATTACGACTGAGTACTTTAAAGGTAACAGTGATCTCTTAAGAAAAAACTTATTTATCACTTGAAAAATCAAACTAATTTTATCAGAATATGTGTGAAGTATCAAAATTTAAACTAGAAATACTCTAGAGTAAAAGGGCATCACTCCATCAAACAACTCTAACTGTTTCCCTGGTCTTAATTCACTTTAGCAAAACTAAAAGAACAAAACATGTTTATCACTTTGCCTTATGCACACACAATCAATCCTATTCGCTGGGGATCAATAAATGAAACACTGTTTTTCTAAAAATGTTAAATACAAAAATTTATTTTTTAAATTCAAAGTTTATAATTAGAATTCACAATCTGAAAAAATTTATTATTACTTGAAAATAACACAACACTCAGTTAATTCTTGAATTAAATTATGAAACAAAACTAATTCACAAAAATTTTATCATGAATTTAAATTAATCAAGCAAAATTTAAACTATCAAGAATTACTCAAGATTTAAAAAGAAAATCTTAATAAATGAAATATTAAATCAAGTATGCAATGTTAAACTACCAAGAAATATTTAAAATGCTGTGCACAAAAATGTTACATCACAACATAAAAAATGTGTAAATATGAAGAGATTGCAAACAGAAATACACACAAAAAAATACACATAAGATTTATCAATAACAATTTCACTCGGTCAAAATTTCCTAACTTATCATACCATGGCATTAATAAGTAAAATTCATGTTACCTTACACAAACTTGTGTAAACCTCTGTAAAATCTCTTGCTGCAGCTGCGTTACCACAAAACACACTTTTTTACCAGGTGCCGTTACAAACTAAATAACTTGACTAAATTCAGATCTCAAAAGTTAATGCTAATACGTGACCTCAAAACGCTACATTAAAAGTAATCTCTTTTTAAGAACGAGAGAGAGAGAGGGAACCATACTATCTGGTCTCGGAAATCAGAATGAAACAGATTTTAGAATTCCAGTAACACGTGAAACAATTACATGATGTCATTAAAGCATTTTGGGTACAAGATACAAAAGTTCTAGAAGCAGGGAGGTGACGTCATTAAAGCATTCTGAGTGCGAGATACCATGGAGAAATTTCTAGAAGGAAAGTTACGTCATCTCAGCAAAACATTTTGAAAAGTTACGTACATGACTCGAACAATGCATGTAACAACATGAAGTCACTCGTCTTGAGCTCGTATGGGACGAATCAGCATT
Source organism: Macrobrachium rosenbergii (assembly GCF_040412425.1). Lineage (NCBI taxonomy): Eukaryota > Metazoa > Arthropoda > Malacostraca > Decapoda > Palaemonidae > Macrobrachium > Macrobrachium rosenbergii. The sequence continues at coordinate 41,189,071 of NC_089766.1, forward strand.
TGTTATCCAAACCTGTCATCACGTTAACGGGAAACAAAGCATTCTCTCTTATCTCAACTGATGACAATTGAAATGAAACAAGTCCTTGCTGGACACACACGTGTTCATATACTACTCTTTTATCAAGAAAGATATTATTCGTTCTAAACTATGTTACCGTTAAAATTATATTATCAATTCTAAATTATGCTATTAAGTTACTTAACCTGTTAAGCGTCCCTGGATCAGCTCGCCGCTAACGTACCGTCACGCTTTTTCTTGCAATTAGCGGTCATATCACTGATGATAGTTTTTCAAAGTTAATATTGATTTTTATGCTTATAATTCGTACTGTAGTTAAGAGTAAGAATTTTATTAAATGATGGGATAAAAAACTATTACTACTACAATTATTTTATTTCATAAGACTACAAAACACTGAACGAAAAGTGTTATACATACATGCCCTATTATTCTTTTGTATGCCAATCTCTAAAGCAAGGGGCTACACACAATCCATCTATGTACTCGTGATTGTGGAGACAAATGTTCTACATTCTCATCTAGAAACTGATTTGCAAATCTGTTTGTTCCTTTCACGAGGTAATCAATGATTGCATCATCAAATTATTTCTCAAAAATTCTAATGGATTCTCTTTATCCTCAACTGAAAATTTCACGCCGGGATCAGCAACAAAAGTAAAGGGATCTCTCTCTCTCTCCCTCTCGGAGTCCAGTCACTCGGCAATGAGAAGTAATCTTCACTTCCGCTATTGGAAGAAAAGTTTGTTTCTTCAATATCCTCATCATGGAGGATTCAGAACTAGAGCTCTCATCATCAAACATATCTTCAGTGTCAGACACCTCGTCTAGGTTTTGATTTGTCTCACCTGAAGACATATGCCTCCTCTTTGTGACATTCATTGAGAACGACATCAAAGCAGTGTTGTCTCTGAAAACGCCCGAAGCATACTGAAAAAAAAATAGTCATCTAGGCATCAAGCGACCAACTGAAAAGAGTTGCCAGGGAGAAAATAAGTCATCAATTACAGCTTACGTGTTCTGAGAGTGTTACCAAATGATGTTCCAACATTTTCCATACGAGTAAACGTATTGTTATGGGGCTGACAGCTTGAAAAGCAGAGTTAAAGTCTTGAACGTAATATCCCGTTGAAGGCGCTACCGAGTAGATTGCAGTAAACGTATTATTACGTGGGTGATGCTTAACAGGTTAATCATTAGTTCTTTTGAGATCTGATGCCAAACTAAATATGACACTTCAAAAATCATCATCATTACACATAACACATGATAAAAAAAGTAAATATGTCAAAATTATAGGAGGATATATGTATTACAAGGCAACATCATGAAATTCCTCCCCCCAGAAGATTACTTATCCCGGGTTTGAATCCAACGATTCACAACGGAATAAATAATCTGCTATGACATTATCTTTTCCTGAAATGTGTTTAACTCTTACATTATATGGTTGCAGGCATAAAGACCACCTGGTCAGTCTCATATTATTATTTTTCATCTTATTGATGAACGAGATTGGGTTGTGATCCGACAACACTAAAATTTCTTCATTCCTAGGTGGGTTCACATACACTTCAAACTTTTTCAATGCTGTGATTAATGCTAATGTTTCTTTTTCGATTGTTGAGTAAGTTTTCTGATGCTTTTTCAACTTTGAAGACATGAAACATACTGAATGGAAGATTCTGTTGTCATCTTCTTGAAGTAGAACAGCTCCAATTCCACAGTCGGATGCATCAACTTGTATCACAAACTTTTTATTGAAGTCTGGAGCTTGAAGCACTGGTCTTGAAGTTAATATTGCTTTAACCTTCTCAAATGATTCTTGACATTCTGGAGTCCAAACAAACTTTCTTTTAGGACTGATTAAGTCAGTTAAGGGAGCTACTGCAGCTGAGAAATTTGGACAGAATCGGCAATAAAATCCAGCCATGCCCAAAAACCTTTGTAGCTGTTTCCTCGTAGCGGGAGGGGTAGCCTTGCGGATACCTTCTACATTAGCATCAATAGGAGTGAGAAGGCCTTTTCCAACTTCAAATCCTAGATACTGTACAGTTGCCTTTCCAAACTCAGCTTTTTGTAAGTTGATTGTTAGTCCTGCTTCCCAAAGTTTCTTAAACACTTTCCTTAATATCTTCAGATGTTCTTCCCATGTATTAGAATAAATCACAATGTCATCAAGGTATACACCCACTCCTTCTATTGATCCTAGTAGTTGATCCATCACTCGCTGGAATGTTGCAGGTGCATTCATCAGACCAAACGGCAAAACAGTGTATTGATACAGTCCAAAAGGAGTAATGAAAGCTGACAGCAACTTAGCATTCTCATCTAAGGGAATTTGATAATATCCTTTCAACAAGTCTATCTTGGAAACAAATTTGGCTTGCCCAATATTATCAAGTAATTGATCAATAAGAGGCAAGGGATAATTGTCAGCCACACTGATGGAATTCAGTTTCCTATAATCAGTACACATCCTAAATGAGCCATCTGATTTCTTCACTAACACACAAGGAGAACTATAATGACTTGAACTGGGTTCTGCTAATCCATGCTGTAACAAATATTCAACTTCTTTCTTCAAAACATCTCAATGAAAAGGTGATAAATGATAAGCTCTCAGTTTAAAAGGTTTTCCATCTTCTCTGCTCTTTATCTCATACTTTGTCAGATTGGTACACCTAGGTACATCTGCAAAAATTTCAGGGAAACTTTGAATCACTTCATTTAATTCACTACTTTGCTCAACACTCAGATGTTTTAGTTTATCTTCCAGATTTTCTAATATAGAAGAATTGTTCATCTTGTTTTCAGCTCCCAATTCGTAAGCATCACCGTCCTCTGTAGATGAAGTTGTCTGTATTATTGACACTGTTTCAGTTTTAGTCTCTGAGAAGTAAGGTTTCAAAAGATTCACATGTATCTTCCTCTGTCGTTTCCTTCTTCCTGGTGTTTCAATCACATAAGTTCGATCACTTAACTTCTCTATTATCCGATAAGGACCTTGAAACTTATTGGTAAGGGGAAATCTTTTCATTTGTAAGAACACTAGAACTTGTTGTCCAATACTAAAATTTCTTAGCTTAGCTTTAGCATCATATTTTCTTTTCATTTTCTCTTGACTTATTTTCAAATTTTCTAAAGAGAATTTTCTAATTTCTCTTAACCTTTTCCTCAAGTTCTTCACATATTCTCTTTGGATTTCCTCTTGATATTCTTCCCAATTCTCTGCAAGAATCTTTAATGGACCTCTAATGTCTCGACCAAAAATCATTTCATTTGGTGAACATCCCATACTTTCTTGATAAGCATTCCTAACTTCAAATAACATCAAGGGTAAACCAGTATTCTATTCTCTTCCTAATTCATTACAATACTTAGTTAACATACTTTTCAATGTCTGGTGGAACCTTTCCAAGGCTCCTTGAGTCTCTGGATGATAAGCAGTTGATAGCTGTTATTTTACTCCTAACAAGTTCATCACATCCTGGAATAATTTTGAAGTAAAGTTCGTTCCTCTATCACTTTGCACAATTTCTGGTATTCCAAACTTGGAGAAAAACTCCAACAACTTCTCAGCAGTTACCTTTGCACTTATACTTCTTACAGGAGTCGCCTCAGGATACCTAGTCATTGGACACATTAATGTTAACAGATATTCATTTCCTTTCTTTGTTTTCGGAAGTGGCCCAACCACATCTATAATTAGGCTACCTTGCTAAAGGCTTCTCCTCTAGCTTCTATGGGTTGTAGGGGTGCTTTCTGAATGGTTTCAATCGGTTTTCCAGCTATCTGGCATGTGTGACACACTCTGCAAAATTTGCTAACATCCTTGTGAAGTCCAGGCCAGAAAAAATACTTCATAATCTTCTCAACAGTCTTCCTGATTCCCATATGTCCAGACTCGTGTGCTACTGCTACAACTTGTTTCCTCAGTGGCTATGGAATCAAAATTTGATGATATTCACCCCATTCAGCATTTCCTGGTATACCTGCAGGTCGACGCTTCCTCATTAGCAATCCTTCCTTTAGATAATAACAGGTGGAGGTTTGTTGCATCTCTTTTTGATCAACAACTCTGAAGAACAGATCAGCCAATGTTGTACCCCTCTTGTGCAGTTTCATTAACTTCTCTCTAGTCACTTGACCAACTTCAAGGGCTGAGCTCTCCATATCTGCTAACTCTGCTTCTGTAGTTTCATTACTATCTTCAGGAACACTTTGACTACTCGGAGTCTCTTTAATAACAATAGGATCCTCTTCTTCTTGGGAAATCTCTTCATTACTAACACTAGGGGAACTTCACTTTCCTGGAACAGCTCTTCTAAGCTTAAAGATCCTTCACTTGATCCTTCTGGTGCAGGTAAATCCTCAGTATCTTCACTTGCAAACATAGTTCTCTTCATACTCCTGGTAGTTACACAACTTGGAAACAGGTGGGGGTTATTCTTCTCTAAATCTACAGTAGGACTAACCCTTAACGGTATGTCTGTCACTATAGGATAAGGAACAAATGGTACACCACCAACTTCATTACCCAGTAAAACATGTACACCTTCAGCAGCTAGTGAGTCCTTTACAGCAAAATCAACATTTCCTGTCACCAATTCACAGGACAAGTGCAAGCAGCATATAGGAGTTATGTATTCTCCTCCTACACCCTTCAAAATAACTGAATCTCCGGTGAGATTCTTCTCCAGCTGTGGGTGAGCACCACGAACTACCACACTATGGTTACTCCCCGTATCATGTAATAACTTGACTGGTACCTGTACACTTCCTCCTCGAGTTGTCAGCGTACCTTCATAGATATGTGGCTTAAAAGCTTCCAAGCTGCTCAGCCACTCACTACTTGAGGTTACATTTCCACTGGTTGCTAAACACTGCTTGTTTAGTCTCAGTCGTCCCCACACTGCCCTTCGTAGTTTGCTTCACCTGGTTACCTTTAACCACTTGACCAACTGGTTTGCTTTGCTGTTGTGTCTGATAACAATCTCGACTGTAGTGTCCTACTCTTCCACACTTGTAGCAGACAACATTAAACTTCTGTATCTGTCTTGAGAACAGACTGGATGATGAGGATTTAACATTCAATTGCTGAGGGATGTTGCCTGGCTTTGTATTGGCATAGCCACTAGAAGGATTTCTTGTTGTAATGTTCCTGAAATTTGGATGAGACCTGAAACCTGTTTGTTGTTGGTTCTGGTACTTGACATCATAATTTCTTTTGCTACAAATGATGTTGTAGTCTTCGCTCAATGTAGCAGCTTTGTCAAGTTTCTTAACCTCTCTCTCTCTTAAATAGGCTCTTATGTGTTCAGGAATTCCTCTAAGATATTGTTCTAGGACTACTAACTCCTCAAGTTCGTCCATAGATTTAACTTTAGTAGCCTCCAACCATCGTTTAAAACATCTTCTTACTTTGTAGGCATAATCCAAGAAAGTTATCTTGTCATCCTTTCTCAAAGATCTGAATCTTTCATTATAATATTCAGGGTCATCTGGTAAACTTGTAGCACATTGTGTTTGAGTACCTTGTACTCTTTACACTGATCAGCTGATAAGGCTAAATAGGCACTTCTTCCTTTACCAATGAGAACACTCTGTAACAAGACTGACCATTTATCCTCTGGCCATCCCATACCTGAAGCCACTTTTTCAAAGTGATCAAAAAACTCATCTGGAGCTTCTTCTGTAAACTTTGGAATTAACTTCTGCACTCTTACTGCATCAAATACAGGGTCTGAATTACCTTGAGTAGGGTTAGACGGTGTTACAGGTAATGTGGATCGAGCTTTTATTAACTCCATCTCCCTTTCATGTCTTACTCTTTCTCTTTCTTCTTCTGCTGCTTTTTCTTCTTCTCTTTCTTTTCTTTCTCTTTTCTCTCTATCTTCTCTTTCTCTTTCAGCCTGTATTTTCTCTCTTTCAGCCTGCATCTTCAGCTTAATCAAATTTACTTAAGTTTTATACGTCTGAGTTCTGCTTCTGCATCACTTTTCTCTTTGTTTTGCTCATGTTTATCTGTAAATCTTGCTTCAGCTGCATTCAAGAACTCTTGTGCCTCTCCTAACTCTTCATCTATTTTACCAGAGTCCTTCAATGCTTGGATTGCAATATATTTGATTTGTGCCTTAATCGTACCACTAGACACATTACCCCCACATGCCACTACTATAGCAATCCACTGTGCCTTAGTCAGGTTGGATTCAGATAACTCTTGTATGGAAGGAGTTGCTAAAAACTTCTGAACATTGAACAGAGCCATTTTCTCTAAGTTACTCAACTAAATAATTCACAATACAACGCAAAAACTAACTACGTGGTCACTGTCCTATCAAAATATATCCCTAACACCACCAGTATAAACCATAAATCAGAGTGATATTTTGTTTTGTTCCCGGGTCCCTGGGCACCAAATAATATAATGTCACGATGCGTATCAAGTACCTGGTTATTACACAACTAGTCTCAAAATTCAAAAATATACCTCATTTCAGCCAGATACCTGAACTCTCATAACATTAATTATTACGACTGAGTACTCTAAAGGTAACAGTGATCCCTTAAGAAAAAACTTATTTATCACTTGAAAAATCAAACTAAGTTTAACAGAATATGTGTGAGGTATCAAAATTTAAACTAGAAATATTCTAGAGTAAAAGGGCATCACTCCATCAAACAACTCTAACTGTTTCCCTGATCTTAATTCACTTTAGCAAAACTAAAAGAACAAAACATGTTTATCACTTTGCCTTATGCACATACAATCAATCCTGTTCACTGGTGATCAATAAATGAAACACTGTTTTTCTAAAAATGTTAAATACAAAAATTTATTGTTTAAATTCAAAGTTTATAATTAGAATTCACAATCTGAAAAAATTTATTATTACTTGAAAATAACACAACACTCAATTAATTCTTGAATTAAATTATGAAACAAAACTAATTCACAAAAACTTTATCAGGAATTTAAATTAATCAAGCAAAATTTAAACTATCAAGAATTACTCAAGATTTAAAAAGAAAATCTTAATAAATGAAATATTAAATCAAGTATGCAATGTTAAACTACCAAGAAATATTTAAAATGCTATGCAAAAAAATGTTACATCACAACATAAAAAATGTGTAAATATGAAGAGATTGCAAACAGAAATACACACAAAAAATACACATAAGATTTATCAATAACAATTTCACTCGGTCAAAATTTCCTAACTTATCATACCATGGCATTAATAAGTAAAATTCATGTTACCTTACACAAACTTGTGTAAACCTCTGTAAAATCTCTTGCTGCAGCTGCGTTACCACAAAACACACTTTTTTACCAGGCGCCGTTACACACTAAATAACTTTACTAAATTCAGATCTCAAAAGTTAATGGTAATACGTGACCTCAAAACACTACGTTAAAAGTAATCTCTTTTTAAGAACGAGAGAGAGAGAGGGAACCAAACTATTTGGTCTCGGAAATCAGAATGAAACAGATTTTAGAATTCCAGTAACACGTGAAACAATTACATGATGTCATTAAAGCATTTTGGGTACGAGATACGAAAGTTCTAGAAGCAGGGAGGTGACGTCATTAAAGCATTTTGAGTGCAAGATACCATGGAGAAATTTCTAGAAGGAAAGTTACGTCATCCCAGCAAAACATTTTGCAAAGTGGAGTGCGTGACTCGAACAATGAATGTAACAACATGAAATCACTCGTCTTGAGCTCGTATGGACAAATCGGCATTTGTTATCCAAGCCTGTCATCACGTTAACGGGAAACAAAGCGTTCTCTCTTATCTCAACTGATGACAATTGAAATGAAACAAGTCCTTGCTGGACACACACGTGTTCATGTACTCGCTTTTATCAAGAAAGATATTATTCATTCTAAACTATGTTACTATTAAAATTGTATTATCAATTCTAAATTACGCTATTAAGTTACTTAATCATTAGTTCTTTTGAGATCTGATGCCAAACTAAATATGACACTTCAACAATCATCATCATTACACATAACACATGATAAAAAAAGTAAATATGTCAAAATTATAGGAGAATATATGTATTACAAGGCAACATCTTGAAAATATATATACATACAGGTATATGTATATATATATATATATATATATATATATATATATATATATATATATATATATATATATATATATATATATATATATATATATATATATATATATATATATATATATATATATATATATATATATATATATATATATATATATATATATATATATATTCAACAACGTTATCTACAAATGTCGTTTAATATCAAATTCTCTCAACCTCGGAATGAATACCAAAGGGGAATTAACAAGTTATAAGTGATCTTTCACCAGGTGTACTCGAACCACCGCTCTTCTGGGTGAACAACGACTTTTTAGGGACACTGACCAGACGTTGTCCCCAGCCAGTTGGTGGTTTGTGTCTTCCTGGTGACGGATTGCTTATAACATATACACATGAGTATGAATATATATATATATATATATATATATATATATATATATATATATATATATATATATATATATATATATATATATATATAAATTTTTTCATCACATCACCGTGTATATACAAAAGCTATAAATGTCACTTAATAGCCAATTAATGCTACTTCGGGAATATCACCAAAGAGGAATTATAAGTGATAAATGGATTGGCACCTAATTGTTTGGAACACGCGGCACAGTCGACGGTGAGACCACTTAGCCATCAAGAGAAGTCGTTGGAGGTTAATGTGTTGAGTGTTCAAGATAGTTAGGTACCAATCCATTTATCACTCAATTCCCTTCAGTAACATTCCTGAAGTAGCGTGAATTGGACATTAAATGACATTAGTAGTTTAATATATATATATATATATATATATATATATATATATATATATATATATATATATATATATATATATATATATATATATATATATATATATATATATATAACTTTTTTATCACATCACCGTGATTCATATACAGTCAGTAAGCTACAAACGTCCTTTAATATCAATTCGCTCTACCTCGGAAATAATATATTTTTATATATGTTACCGAAGGGGATTTTTTTTTAGTTGACAATAAGTTCGTCGTCACTTATTATCAACTAAAAAAATTCCCCTTCGGTAACATATATGAAAATATATTATTCCATATTTAGATAGAGGAATTGATATTAAACAAAACGTTTTATATATATATATATATATATATATATATATATATATATATATATATATATATATATATATCATACAAGGTCAAAAAGGTCATAACCTTTTACCACATATATTATAAGGTCAATGACGTAATTAATGTACATCCCGAAGCTAATCACAGTAGCGTTGGCCGACGTAAGACCGAGCTGGCACAAACCTTCATTACTCTCTCTCTCTCTCTCTCTCTCTCTCTCTCTCTCTCTCTCTCTCTCTCTCTCTCTCTCTCTCTCTCTCTCTCTCTCTCTCTTTATCCAAGTCACTAACTGTACCAAGGAAAAACAGCAAAAACATGTCTACAAAAATATAGTTTATTCAGTAGTCTAACATAGCAAATGGTTGGGAATCAAATAGAAAGGAAATGGGAATATCTACACCCCAGAGTTGGCAACCCAAAAATAACCATGTAAGATATAACACACTGCTATCAACTTTCACTAATTGAGTCTCTACAACAAAAGAGTCAAAATGAGCCAAACAAGACCGAAGTCATGTTAAGTCACATTCCCCTCCATTTATTTGACCTCTAATTCATTGCATTTGAAGAAATAAATGGAAAAACAGAACTTAAAAAAAAGGCACAGAGAAAAAAAATGGAGGATATCTCCCACGTTACTAATCCCAAAAATGTACATAATAAAACATTGAAAAATCTAAATTCAGGAAAATCAATAAATATCAGAGACATGGAAAATATAAATAAATGGAGAAAAAGATATTCAACGCATGTAACAGTTCAAAGAACAGTACATGTTAAACAAAGTTATTAAAACCCATTCGGGTTTATGAAAAATAAAGTCTAAGCTTACCTCACAGGTAGTACACAAAGTCTTCCAACAAAGCGGATCTTTTCACTAGGAAATCAAGACCCGTATGTCTAGTCTGTACTCAAAATGGAAAATTCACACTTCCTATGACACGCCCATGAGAGCGAATTCGCAAACAAACGCTCCTCCGGAACTTGATGACTTCCGGTTATCGGAACATTCCGACATGGCCAGAACATTACCCAAGGAACGATGCCCTCAGCACTGATTCGTGAATATGTAGGCACTGATTCACATTCACACTTACCCAGAATATCTCAAAGAATGCTTAGCTAAAAATAAAATGAAATATATAACATTACACTTAAGCTTTTGCTATATATATATATATATATATATATATATATATATATATATATATATATATATATATATATATATATATATATATATATATATATATATATATATAAATAATATAATATATACAAATATATCCTTTAATATCCAATTATATATATATATATATATATATATAAATAATCGGAAATAATCCTTTAATATTTTTCTGAAATAATATATATGTTACCGAAGGGGGAATTTTTTTAAGTTGATAATAAGTCCACCGTCCCGTGGGATCGAACCAGCGACGGACGAGGAATCAGGACTACATTGATTGACGCCTAACGAAATCGGCCGATTTCGTTAGTGCGTCACTGTAGTCCTGATTCCTCGTCCGTCGCTGGTTCGATCCCACGGACGGTGGACTTATTATCAACAAAAAAAATTCCCCTTCGGTAACATATATGAAAATATATTATTTCCGAGGTAGAGTGAATTGATATTAAAGGACGTTTGTAGCTTTCTGATTGTATATGAATCACGGTGATGTGATAAATAGTCATATATATATATATATATATATATATATATATATATATATATATATATATATATATATATATATATATATATATATATATATATATATGAAGGCACTAAAGCAGACAGCTTAGTACATGGGTTTATATTTATTCATCACAGCCTACGTTTCGGGATCCTTGTTCCATCCTCAAGGCTGAAAATACAAAGTAGAATAGTCATATACAATAATCATATACACCAAAAATGTTGGTATGTATGTGTCAAATAAATTATGATAAAGTAAAACATCAGTACAAAAGGTAAACCTAAAATAAAATTGTTAGAAAAGAAAAAGAACTAGAGTGTTTCAACTAACAGACCTTATTCCTCGAGGTTCAGTTGCTGTATGACAAAAAGTTCAAAGAGGGAACAAAGTTTTTGATTGCTAAGGTTTCAAGAATAGGGAAGTGGTGCTCGTGTTGGCTGGTTAGTATAATCCGAAAATCATTTTGCATAGTTTTTTATGATTTCTAATATTTGATGCTTCATGGTTGGACAGCTTGCACCCAGTACGAAAGCTAACGCCAATATGTGTGTCACATCTGACTTTAAGCAGTTGGCGTGTGTTTCCCACGTATGTCTGACAATGGCATTGACAGCAAGTAAATAAATATACAACACTGGACTGCATTAAAGGGGGCAGTTTTTCTTTGTGATGAAACATACCACCAATAGTGCTTGGTTTCTTAAATATGAGTTTCACATCAACTGCAGGAAAATAATTCGTTAAAAACCGTTTTTAAATGTATGTATGTTTGTTTGCATAATGTTCACGTTTCTCGCAATTAAAACAAATAATGCCAGCATATTTTCCCTGTCCAGATGTACAGTATTGGCAACTCAATAACTCCTTGCTGTTGTCATGGATCGGGCATGTCTATTGTGTCCCTTTCATTCTTGCCCTATGGTAGTCAGTGGTCTACATCATTTATCCTTCTCTGGTTTTCCCATTATTTTCCTTGCTTCATTTTCGATGTACAGTACGTCATCCTCCATCTACCATGAGTCAGTCATAACCTGCAGGACATTAGATGTTAGTGTTCATGAAAGTATCGCCAGCCTGATGAACTTTTGCAGTCCTTGACTGATACATCTATTGACGTCGTTGACATGCACATGTATTGATGCCTAAAATGAGGTAGAAATCAAATTTCCTCAGTCATTACTAGGTGTGCCTCTCCAGCAGTTGAATGAATTCTCCTGGTGTATCCTGTCAGTGCTTCCCATGTCTCAAGCTTCTGATAAACTTCGGGGTGGACATACGAACCTAAATCGCCTAGGGATGGGTCTAAAAAGTTTCTTCGCTTCATTCAATTGATCTTCGCCATTCCCTTTTATCTACTTTAAATGAGTGTCGACCTGTTTGATCCAGGTCTCTAAGTTACAGGCATCTCCACCGTCTATCCTTCTACAAAATTTAATTATGCTTGGCTGATTCTGGGTTATCTTATGTGCAACCACAGTATTTTGATTCAGTTGTATTTTCTGCCTTAATTTACCAGCTTAGCCACTTGTAACTAAGGGGTTTAAAGCAATTATTAGTCTGTGGGTTTTACACCTTGGCATCAAAAAATATTTTCAGGTTGCTAGGGACAAAACAGTAAATCCAATTTAGCTGGAAAAAATCATCGAAAGACCAATCAAATTACCACAAACAACACCTGCGCACGCACACACACACACACACAATTCAGATAAAATTAGTCCAACCCAAAAAAAAAAATCTTAACATTAAGCAAGACAACAAATGGGGAAAAAATGAAACACATCATTATAACATTAAACAAGACAACAGATCGGGAAAAAATGAAACACATCACCAAAAAAAATCACAATTACTGGTTAGCAAAATTGTTAGTAATGTTAAACAAATAAAGAGGATGAAATTATGGAAAAAAATTGTTTAGTGTTATTGTAACTAATTTAGGCTAAGGAAATTTGTTCCACAAAAATTGACAAATTTTGGTATTGATCTAACTTAATTTAGAAATATTTGAAGGCGTGCAATTATATGTATTCATGTGTGCTTATCTTCACTTTTGCTGTACAGCATATGCTTTTTACATTCCTGTCGAGTCAAACTGGTTCTCAACTGCGGATGATTCTTGTATGGAGTCACGTTGTTGTCTACCTTTCTTGCTCCTCGATGTACTTTCTTCTGTTTCTTTTATAAAATCTTAAATTTTTGCTAAGAGTCGAGATGTTGTCTTCCTTTCTTGTTCCTTGAAGCACTTTCTTCTGTTTCTTTTACAAAATCTTAAATTCTTGCGAAGAGTCACGCTATTGTCTTCCTTTCTTGTTCCTTGGAGTACTTTCGTCTGTTTCTTTTACAAAATATTAAATTATTGCATAGAGTCGCGGTGTTGTCTTTTTTTCTTGTTCCTCAAAGTACTTTCTTCTGTTTCTTTTTAAAAATCTTAAATTCTTGTGCAGAGTCACGCTGTTGTCTTTCTTCCTTGTTCCTCGAAGTACTTTCTTTTGTTTCTTTTTAAAAATCTTAAATTCTTGTGCAGAGTCACGCTGTTGTCTTCCTTTCTTGTTCCTCGAAGTACTTTCATGTTTCTTTTACAAAATCTTAAATTCTTGCGTAGAATTGTGAGAGGGTGCGAAAGGAAGAGCAGGTAGACAATTACTGGTAGTTTATTGGGGAAGCCGCTCACTTATAAAGCAGTGTGCGAACGAAAGTACAAAGACATACCAGTGACCCAAGGTCAATCATTCTCTATGCAAAACAGGACAGGTACATACTAGCAATGTGACAACTGAAAATAGTAGATAAGGCACAAAAATACTCTGATACATACACAGTATATAAGGGCAAAAATGAATAGGTAATAAATGTACAATTACATAATGAAAAATAGGGCTGAGTACTCTGACCTAGGGTCAGGTGTGAAGGCACTGTAGAAAACGGGAGGTTTTTCATAGAAAACCCGTTTAGCGGGGACTTTACAATTCTCCCTCACCAAGACATAGGTAACGTCTGATCAAGGAAGGTATCTGCTGGGGCGGTGGAGAGGGCCGCGGCTCCTCGATGTCAGCTGGGGGGTGCGTTCAACTTCGGTGCGTTGCGTATGGGAGTGGTTGGTTGTTCCCCTGCCTGGGCCCGGGCCCTTCCGGGGGCGCCCACATGACTTTCGTGTGGGCGGGGTGGGCTGAGGGGGTGACGTCTCCTGTGGGGGGCACTGGGGAGTGCCACCAACGTCCTCCTCCATGAGTGCGGGCTTCAGGCGGTCTACCGACACCAAGTTGTCCTTCCTGTGGATGGCCAACTGGAATGCCGTTTTGTTTCTCTCCAGCACTGGGAAAGGCCACCTGTAGGGCCTTGTTAAGCGTGGGCGGACGGCGTTGTTCCTGACGAAGACGAGGGTGGTAGAGGATAGACCAAGAGGCATGAAGGGGGACGTCCTGCCGGTATATGTCCGCTGGCAGGGGGCAAACTTTCCGACCCTGTTGTGGAGCTTCTGTGTTGTTATGTTGTCCCGGTCCTCCGTGATGAATTCGCCTGGGACAACAAGGGACTCCCCATAGACTTTTTCTGCTGCGGACGGGTCGCCATTGGCTCTTGGGGCGGTCCTCAACCTGAGGAGGACCCAGGGCAGCTGGTACTTCCAATTTCGGCAGTGCAGCGAGCCATGAGGGATGCCTTCAGGGACCTGTGGAACCTTTCCACCAATCCGTTGACTGCTGGGTTGTAGGCAGTGGTGCTGTGGTGAGTGGTCCCCAGCAGGCATGCCAGGGCAGTCCACAGCTCGGACAGGAAAGCTGGGTCCCTGTCCATACCTATATGGTCCAGGACACTGAACCGGCTGATCCAGCTGGAGAGGAGGGCCTCGGCGCACACACTGGCGGTGGCTTCTTCCATGGCCGTCGCTTCGGGCCACCTGGTAGAGCAGTCGACAACTGTCAGAAGGTACCTGGCTCCTCCTGATGGGGGAAGAGGACCCACAACTTCGACGTGGATGCGCCCGAAACGTCTTCCTGGCTGAGGAAAGTTGCCCACCCCAGACTCGGTGTGACACCCTACTTTGCTGATCTGGCACTGAATGCACTGCCTCGCCCAGGCCGCTGCGTCCTTCCATATGCCATGCCAGACAAACTTCTCTGCCAGCAACCTGGCCATCGTCCTGCTGGAGGGGTGGGACAGTCCGTGGTTGATGGCAAAGACCAGATGACGGCGGGAGGCGGGCACCAGTGGGCGGGGGTGGCAAGTGCTTACGTCGCTCAGCAGTGTTGGCCCCCAGGGGTGAGGGGCAAGTCCTTCCACTTCAGTGACATGATGGCAGTGCGGTAAGCTGGAATCTCTGGGTCGGTGGCCTGTTCCTGGGTGAGGTCCTCATAGTCGATCCCAAGCTGCACCGCGTTGATTTCAATCCTCAAGAGGGTGTCCTCTACAGGGTTCTTCCTGCCAGGGAGGTACTTGATGGTGCAGGTGAACTCCGCGATGGCTGAGAGGTGCTGCTGCTGCCTGGAGGACCATGCATCCCCCAGCTTTGTGAAGGTGTGGACCAGCGGCTGGTGGTCCGTCCAAACTGTGAAGGGCGTACCCTCCAGGAGGAATCTGAAGTGGCGTACCGCCTGGTACACTGCGAAGAGTTCCCTGTTGAAGGGGCTGCGGGGCTCCGTTGACGACCTGCTCCAGGACGGCCCCACAGGCAACGTTGCTGGCGTCCGTTGTTAGCTGGATGGGGGGTGTTGGGGTCCTGGTGGGCCAAGGCTGTTGCCTTGGTGAGGGCGGCCTTCATCAGGGAGAAGGCCTGCTGCTGGTTGGGGCCCCACACTAAGGACTTCGGATGGCCCTTCAGGATCTCCGTCAGGGGGGCTACGGTGTGCGTGACCCTGGAGATGAACTTCCTGTGGTAGTTGACCATCCTGAGGAATTCTTGTATGCCTTGACAGAGGTAGGGGTGGTGAACCTGACGACAGCCTCGAACTTCGATGCAAGTGGGCGGACGCCTCCCGGGGATATCTCATAGCCAAGGAAGTCAACTCTTTTGACGCCAAAGGTGCACTTCTCGAACCTGACAACGAGGCCATTCTCCTGCAGGCGCTGCAGGACTTTCCAATGTGCCACAGGTGTTCTTTGTGGGACCTGGAAAAAATTAGGATGTCATCGACATAGCAGATGCAGAAGTTCAGGTCCCCAGGATGCTGTCCATCAGTCTCTGGAAAGTCGCCCCTGCGTTCCTCAGGCTGAAGGTGGAGAAGGCAAAGATGTAGGACCTGGAGGGCGTGATGATGGCATTTTTGGGAATGTCTTCTGGAGCTACTGGTACCTGGAAATAGGACTTTAACAGATCTAATTTTGAAAATATTTTGGCCCTGTGGAAAGAGGCCGTGAGGTCTTGCATGTTTGGGAGATGGTAGTGGTCTGGTTCTGTAGTGAGGTTGAGCTGCCTGTAGTCACCGCAGGGTCTCAAGGAGCCGTCCGGTTTCTGCACCATGTGAAAGGGAGAGGCCCACGGGCTGGGGGCCTTTCTGCATATGCCCATACGCTCCATGTTGGCGAAAGTATTCTTGGCCTTCTGAGGGTGCTGAGGGAGAAGCCTCCAGAGCCTTGCGTGCGTCGGGGGGCCCTCGTCTTGATGTGATGATATATTCCGTGTTTGTTGGGGGCCCCGGGCACCTGATGAAGTTCGGACCCGAACACCTCAGGGAATTCCCTCAGGAGGGAGGCGTATTGGTGGGAAGCTACGGAACATACTGTGGGCACGCTGGGGCCCAGCGCCAGGGGCAGGGACTGGCAGGACTCGGTGTCCAGCAGGCGTTTGTGGCCGACGTCGACTGCCAGTTTGAAGTGGGCCGGGAAGTCCGCACACAGGAGTGGGGTCCTCATGTTCATGACAATGAAGTTCCACTTGTATCTCCAGCACAGGATGGAGACCGACAGGAGCTTGGTGCCGTAGGAGAGGATGGGGGACCCGTTGGCAGCCGTCAGGGAGGCAGCCAGCTCCAGTGGGCATTTGTGGTCCTCTCTGGAAGGTGGGAACACTGACCGCACAGCCCCTGTGTCGATCAGCATCAACCTGCCAGAGACGGTGTCGTGGATGTAGAACCTTTCTGGTGTTGGGCTCCTGGGTGTTTCTGCTGCCTTGGCGGCCTGTGAGGGTGGCTGCCACTTCCACTGTTGTTTGGATGGGCGAAAAGGCAGGGGGCCTCGCAATTTTGGCCGTCTTTGCTGAACCTTCGGTGGTAGTAGCAAAGCCCCAGCCTTTCCTTATTCTGGTGATGGGGTGGCTGCCTCCTGGCGACAACGTTGATCTCCTCTGCATTGGGTTCCTCTGGCTGGAGGCAGTTGATGGGGTGTGCAGGCATGGATGACCACTTTGCTGCCCTCATGGAGTCAGTTAGCTGCTGCGCCGTTCTGATGAGATCCTCGATCGGTAGGGTAGGGCTCCTCAATCTAACCCTGAACCTCCGTGAGGAGTTGCTGCAGGAGAATCTCCTTCGACAGGCTGATCTCCTTGTGCCTGCTGCTGCTGTCCATCTCGGGGAGGAGGAGGAGGAGGTCCTGGAGGGCGTGCCACGTCTCCAGGAGGTTCGTGTCCTGCTGGGGTTGATGGCGAGGTCGAGGGCACGGGCGGTTCTCTCGGAGACTGGCAGGGAGCAGGTCTCTATGAGAGAGGCCTTCAGGTGCTGGTAGGTGGCAGGGCTCGATGTTGACATCACCCACTGGGTGACCTTCCTGTGCATCTCCTCCGGTAGGGCATTGATCACTATGTCTGCCTGCAGTGCCTCGTCGGTCAGGCCGGCCACCCTGAAATGCCCCTCGACCCTGTAGAGCCATAATGCTGGGTTGTGATGGGTGAATGGCGGCAGCTTTATGGTGAGGGCGGCCCTCAGTTGATCCGTCGGGAGGGGCGTCGCGAGAGGGGGGGTTACTGGCGTGGAGGAGTGTGCGGGTTTTGGCGTGGGGGAGGGTGCGAGTATGGGTTGTGTGAGGGAGATATCTGTCTCCGAGAGGTTGGCGGTTATTTGTATGTGGGAGGGAATGTCCACGCATCACTTGGAAGTATGCTGTGTGGGTCCGCTAATACGCCGGCGACTTGCTGATGAGGGTTGGTAATGCCCGAACACTTTGTTACAGCTCCGTAGTTAGTCCGTTAGGGGCGTGGGGTGGTTCATGGGGCCAAGACTAAGTCGCCGTTTGGGTCCGTTAATGGCTCCGGGAACCACTCCGGGGGTCACCACTGAGAGAGGGTGCAAAAGAAAGAACAGGTAGACAATTGCTGCTAGTTTATTGAGGAATTCGCTCGCTTATAAAGCGGTGTACAGACGTCAGTACAAAGGCATACAAGTGACCCGAGGTCAATCATTCTCTATGCAAAACAGGACAGGTACATACAAGCAATGTGACAATTGAAAATAGTAGATTAGACACAAAAACACTGACACATACACAATATATAAGGGCAAAAATGAATAGGTAATAAATGTTCAATTACATAATGAAAAATAGGGCTAACTACTCTGACCTAGGGTCAGGTGCGATGGCACCATAGAAAACGGGAGGTTCTTCATAGAAAACCTGTTTAGTGGGGACTTTACAGAGTCACGCTATTGTCTTCCTTTCTTGTTCCTGGAAGTACTTTCTTCTGTTTCTATTCTGTTTATTTTACAGAATCTTAAATTTTTTCATAGAGTCAAGCTGTTTTCTTCCTTTATTGTTCTTCAAAGTACTTTCTTCTGTTTCTTTTACAAAATCTTAAAATTCTTTCATAGAGTCAAGCTGTTGTCTTCTTTTTTTGTTCCTTGAAGTACTTTCGTCTGTTTCTTTTACAAAATTTTAAATTCTTGCGTAGAGTCAGGATATTGTCTTCCTTTCTTGTTCCTCTAAGTACTTTCTTCTGTTTCTTTTACAAAATCTTAAATCCTTGCATAGAGTCATGCTATTGTCTTCCTTTCTTGTTCCTCAAAGTACTTTCTTCTGTTTCTTTTCTGTTTCTTTTACAAAATCTTAACTTTTTGCATAGAGTCATGCTGATGTCTTCCTTTTTTGTTCCTCGAAGTACTTTCGTCTGTTTTTTTTACAAAATCTTAAATTATTGCATAGAGTCACACTATTGTCTTCCTTCCCTGTTCCTCGAAGTACTTTCTTCTGTTCCTTTTCTGTTTCTTTTACCAATTCTTAAATTTTTGCATAGAGTCACGCTGTTCTCTTCCTTTCTTGTTCCTCGAAGTACTTTCTTCTGTTTCTTTTACAAAATATTAAATTCTTGTGTAGAGTCACGCTGTTGTCTTCCTTTTTTGTTCCTTAGAGTGCTTTTGTCTGTTTCCTTTACGAAATCTTTAATTCTTTCGTAGAGTCACGCTATTGTCTTCCTTTCTTGTTTCTCGAAGTACTTTCATCTGTTTCTTTTCCAAAATCTCAAATTCTTGCGTAGAGTCATGCTATTGTCCTCCTTTCTTGTTCCTCGAATTCTTTCGTCTGTTTCTTTTACGAAATCTTAAATTCTTGCGTAGAGTCACACTATTATCTTCCTTTCTTGTTCCTCGAAGTATTTTCTTCTGTTTCTTTTACAAAATCATAAATTCTTGCGTAGAGTCACTCTATTGTCTTCCTTTGTTGTTCCTCGAAGTACTTTCTTCTGTTTCTTTTACAAAATCTTAAATTCTTGCGTAGAGTCACGCTATTGTCTTCCTTTCTTGTTCCTCGGAGTACTTTCGTCTGTTTATTTTACAAAATCTTAAATGTATGTGTTTGTTTGTATAATGTCCACGTTTCTTGCAGTTAAAACAAATAATGCCAGCATATTTTCCCTGTTGAGGTATATTGACAACTCAATAACTCCAATAACTCCTTGCTGTTGGCATGGATCGGGCATGTCTTTTGTGTCCCTTTCTTTCTTGCCCTATGGTAGTCAGTGGTCTACGTCATTTATTCTTCTCTAGTTCTTCCTATTATTTTCCTTGCTTCATTTTCGATGTACAGTACGTCATCCTCCATCTACCATGAATCAGTCATAACCTGCAGGACATTAGATGTTAGTGTTCATGAAAGTATCGCCAGCCTGATGAGCTTTAGCAGTCCTTGACTGATACATCTATTGATGTCGTTGACATGTAAACCTATTGATGCCTAAAATGAGGTAGAAATCAAAATTTCCCAGTCATATGGCCCATTGTATATCTTTGGACTCATTTTAAAGTAATTTGTATTATCTGTATTCCAAGTCTGCATTTATGTTGCCAGATCCATTACTAGATGTGCCTCTCCAACAGTTGAATGAATTCTCCTGGTGTATCCTATAAGTGCTTCCCATGTCTCAAGCTTCTGGTAAGCTTCGGGGTGGACGTACGAACCTAAATCGCCTAGGGATGGGTTTAAAAAATTTCTTTGCTTCATTCAATTGATCTTCGCTGTGCCCTTTTATCTACTTCAAATGAGTGTCGATCTGTTTGATCCAGGTCTCTAAATTACAGGCATCTCCACCGTCTTTCCTTCCACAAAATTTAATTATGCTAGGCTGATTCTGGGGTATCTTATGCGCAACTACAGTATTTTGATTCAGTCGTACTTTCTGCCTTAATTTACCAGCTTAGCCACTTGTAACTAGGGGGTTTAAAGCACTTAGTCTTCGGGTTTTACACCTTGGCATCAAAAAATATTTTCAGGTTGCTAGGAACAAAACAGTAAATCCAATTTAGCCGGAAAAAATCATCGAAAGACCAATCAAATTACCACAAACAACACCCACGCACGCACACACAATTCAGATAAAATTAGTCCAACCAAGAAAAAAAAATCTTAACATTAAACAAGACAGCAGATGGAAAAAAATTAAACACCTCACCAAAAAAATTCACAATTAATGGTTAGCAAAATTGTTAGTAATGTTAAACAAATAAAGAGGATGAAATTATGGAAAAAATTGTTTATTGTTATTGTAACTAATTTAGGCTAAGTAAATTTGTTCCACAAAAAAAGACAAATTTTGGTATTGATCTAACTTAATTTAGAAACATTTGAAGGCGTGCAATTATATGTATTCATGTGTACTTATCTTCACATATACTGTACAGTATATAATTTTTACATTTCTATCGAGTCCAACTGGTTCTCAACTGCGGCTGCTTCTTGTGTGGAGTCACGTTGTTGTCTACCTTTCTTGCTCCTGGAAGTACTTTCTTCTGTTTCTTTTACAAAATCTTAAATCTTTGTTAAGAGTCGAGTTGTTGTCTTCCTTTCTTGTTCCTTGAAGTACTTTCTTCTGTTTCTTTTACAAAATCTTAAATTCTTGCATAGAGTCACACTATTGTCTTCCTTTCTTGTTCCTTGAAGTACTTTCGTCTATTTCTTTTACAAAATATTAAATCATTGCATAGAGTTGCACTGTTGTCTTTCTTTCTTGTTCCTCGAAGTACTTTCTTCTGTTTCTTTTACAAAATCTTAAATTCTTGCATAGAGTCATGCTGTTGTCTTCCTTTATTGTACTCTGTAGTTCCGAATTCTGGGTGGGAAATTTATAAACTTGCTTTGCTGCTGTCATGAACGACGGGATAATAACTATTCTTATCTCGTTGGCGAGGTTCAATGTTCATCATCACCTGTCTCTTCGTAGTCTTAACCTCAAAGGCAAACACGTAAAACTTCCTCATTCACGTCCTGTAGTAGAAAGAATCGTACTATGACTGCCACCACTTTTTTGCTAACCCTGTTATAGTATTTAAGAGCTACCATACTCAGGTAACATGAGACTAGTGGCTCGTGGAAACTCTTTAATGTCTTGGAATTAATTTTTGCAGGAACATTAAACCTTTTAAATGGTACTGTACAGTTCACTTAAGAAGACTGGTGAGCAAATCTATACTTATGAAAATGGATGTTTGTACATAAGTGTGTGTGTATGTTCTAGCATAACTCTGAAACGCATTGAGCATTTTCAACCAAGCTTGGTATAACCATGGCTTGCTATCTTGAAAAGAGCACTGTGGGGTTACGACATCCCTAGCACCAAAGGCCACCAAAGGTGGGGTTGGGAACGGCTTCCATGAAACAGGGCTGGTTCTGCCCGTAGACATAGTAACTAAATAAACTCTAACCAAATTTATGATACCTCATTTCGGTTATTTATGACTTACTATCTGGAAAAGAATACTGTGGGGGTAAGACATCACTGGCATCAAAGGGGGTGGGGGTGTGAATGGGGTGACATGTAAAAATAACAACCGAAACAACAGATATTAGCGTCTAATCCATAGTTTTCAAGGTCGCTGAGAAGAATGATGACACTCCTAATGCACTTTAAGTCCAAATTCAGCCCTGATAGGAATGGAGGGGGATATATATATATATATATATATATATATATATATATATATATATATATATATATATATATATATATAGAGAGAGAGAGAGAGAGAGAGAGAGAGAGAGAGAGAGAGAGTAGAGGCGGGTGTTAGGAGAGAGAGAGAGTAGAGGGGGAAGTTAGGGAGGAGAAAGAGGAAAGAGTGAGGGATAGTTGGAGAAGAGGAGAGAGAAGAGGTAGAGAGAGAGAGAGAAGAGGTAGAGAGAGAGAGAGAGAGAGGGAGAGAGAGAGAGAGAGAGAGAGAGAGAGAGAGAGAGAGAGAGAGAGAGAGAGAGAGAGAGAGAGAATTTATTGGCTGTCATTCAGAGTTTTTCCAGGCAGTGCCGGGTTGGTCAGCTAGTAAATAATAAGAATAAACTTCTTGTTCCATGTTATCACTGTAGACTTCACACTTTTCTACCCAGGAAAGGTAGGAGTCATGGCCTTGATAAAACTTTAAGTTAGAACTGGGACTACCGAGTCCACTGAGTCTATTGAAGTTTTCACCAGTTTTTAAGAGAGAACAACTGTGTAAGTCCGCACTTAACAATCGTGCTGGCCTTTCTGCCTTTTCTGAAGTGTGATCAGAAGTACAATCACTCAAAAAATTTTTGCAACATACTTCAAAACTTTTCGGACAACAGCTGATAATAGTGACATCTGGCGTTATCTGGCAACTCCGCCGTAAGCGATTGAAATAGTGACATCTGGCGCTATCTGGCAACTCCACCATAAACGCTTGAAACAACTCAGACGCTATCATATTTTCTCTCTCTCTCTCTCTCTCTCTCTCTCTCTCTCTCTCTCTCTCTCTCTCTTCTCTCTCTCTATTTTATGTGGGACCCTCTCATGTCAGTGACTTCACCCAGTCTCCTCGGTATAGAATCCACGAGTTTTTCACAAATATTGACTTCGTGACGCTTAGGCCTAAGTGACTCCAATACTGACTTGGCATGACTAATAAGGACTCCTTTGGTCCTTATTTCGCTACTATCCCATTTACTTACAATATAAGCCCAAAGATTTCCTATTGGGTTTAAGTCCGCAGACTTCGCTGGCCACTCAATCCGGATGATATCTTGATGGGCTGTAAACCATTCTTTTACTGCTTTTGCATTATGGCCAGGAGAATTATCCATCACTACATAAACTGGTTCCTGATCTGGGATGAGTGACCTTACAGATGGAGTAAGGACTTCTTCTAATATTTCAGTATACTGATGGCTGTTCAACCTTTCGTTGACCTCGATCAGTTCTCCCAGACCGCTATCAGCCATCCATCCCCGAAGAGCTGCCGTAATTCTTCCACTCCGCCGAATGGGTTCGATATTTTCAGCCTCATACCTAGAAATAAAATGATACGCTTTCTGAATAAAAGTCATGAAACACTGATCGCACCAGTCTGCGATAGACGACAGAATGGATAAAAAGACACATGTATAGGACTATAATACATACTATGTATTCCGATTGCCTTTAATGACACTTAGGCCTACATGCTTAATCGCTTATATAAAATCTACTGAATTAGACTAACAAATTTCACATCTATGTTTGTATTACATAGTATTATAATCGCTGCTTGTTTTATACTTATATATATATATATATATATATATATATATATATATATATATATATATATATATATATTATACATATATATATATATATATATATATATATATATATATATATATATATATATATATATATATATATATATATATATATATATATATATATGCACCTATCATGTGGAATATCTTATTTCTTTCAATGCTACTTGGGCCTATCATTTTAATAGCTTTTATATTAGGACGATTTTTGTGTTACTTATTATCTGAGCTTCAACAGAATTAAAACTAGCAAGAAACTTAAAATTACTTAGTTCACTTCAATAAAACTTACCTTGTATTAACTGGACGCCAGCGGTGAAGAAGACTACTATGCTCATCCGTGGAGAATGTCTTCTCATCACAAAAGATGACTTTCTTCCAGAAATCGTCGGCCACTGAGTAATATTGTAAAGCAAACCCTAACCTCTCTTCTTTATGTTTTTCAGTCATGAGGGGTTTCTTAGCAGGAATATGATGAAATATCTTAGCCTCATGAAGCCGGTTACGAATGGTTTGGGCATCAACTTGAAGGCCATGTTCTCTCTTGATAGCTGCTACGGCGGTTGTCAACGGAGTTTGTCGAGCTGCTTCAATGATTCGATGATCTTCCTCAGCAGTGGTGCAACCATGGGGTCGTCCTCTTCTTGTTAATGTATTTATATTTCCTCTTTCTCTTTGTCGTCGTTTCCATCTATGCACGGTTGTTCTGTGTATGCCAAGCTGCCGAGCAATATCTCCGGTGGAAACATGAGCCCCATGCAGGCTAATGATCGATGACCTGAGAGATAGTGTGGTGTGGTTGCGCCTGTTATCCATCTTATCGGTGCAAGTGACGAATGACGATACAGTTTAACTTCCCGCGTAAGTGTGGCGTCACACGAGCACTTACGATTTTATGAGGTTTTGTTCTTTTTTGTTATTGACAACGATTATGGCAGAATTATATAATTCCTTTTTATATAATATCGGTGATGGTTATTCAATATTATTTTATTAGTTAATAAGTTTTTATTTGGATTCGAAATGTAGTTTCTTATTTGACTCTTTTGCCCAATCATCTGGTACGAAATTTTTCAAAATGTTTCGTTATTTTTCGTAATATGAATTTTTCGCTGGCCAATCTTTTTTATATTGTTAACTGTACAATTAATAACCAAAAACAAATAAGAATAGCAAATTTCATTGTATATATCAAAAGAATAAATTATTATTAGGTGAATGAAAACTTCTGGAACATGTTGCAGAATATTTTTGAGTGAGTGTACATGGCATCACAAACGCTTCATACTTGAGTGAGTGACAACACAGTTTTGTCGTTATTATTCATTAACGTTCGTCATTACTCGTTTTCTCACTTTCTCATTGCTGAACTCAATATACATCCCAAGATGCCCTCGCGCCAACTGCATATGAGGCTGCTGACCACAGCCTTACTCTTTCCCACAGCTAACCCTGGTTGGTTTACCATTAAGATTGCAAACAGCTTCTCAGGGGTCGGTAATGTCAACAATTGTATGAATCTCTCTAATCACTGCCAAATGTTGTTGGAAGGACATGCACACGACTGTAAAACTGACTCTCTTTCACAGGCTTCCTATTGGACACATACAGAAGCACACACACATATACATATATATATACATATATATATATATATATATATATATATATATATATATATATATATATATATATATATATATATTGTGTGTGTGTGTGTGTGTGTATGTGCAGCAGATCAGATATCCCTTAAAAGGGAATAAATTTTTTAGAATTTTATGCAAAGAAGATATGAATGAGTTTACATTTCCATGTTACCTAGAGGTCTTTGACATGAAGTGAGTGATTTTGCATGAGAGTTCACCAAGTACTTACGGTTAATTCTGATACCATACAGACATACCAGCAGATATTACAAAGGGTACTGGGTTGGTTACACTGAGCTTCAAAAGTCCTTGTTTTCCTTAAGTTTGGGAAACTGCGCCTATGGTGAATTTACTAGAAAGGAATAAGTTATCTGTTTAGTTTAAAATCCTGGACGATTTCTTGACTTATTCCAATACTGAAAATTTTCACTTGCTGAAAATAAATAACTTTTCTATGCAAAATTTGTAGTAATTTTTCATAAAGAAATTCGATGTAGATAAAGCTCGAGACAAGAAATTAGGGTAACCCATAGTTTTATCAATATTTTGTATTTATAACTTTCCTTCTTAGTATAACAGTAAAAGGTAAGTGGTTTTTGAGACTCAAAGTAATATACTGTAATTTCCTAACTGATCGTCTAAATATTGTAAAAGACCATCAGCAGACAATTTCTTGAATATAGATACAATATCAAAACAACCAAATAAGATTCTAGCTGTTTTTGAAATTAGCTTTGTTCTTTATTTGTGCATCTGAAATTATTTCAACTCTCGGTGTAAATATTATAACAAATCTGTTCTATAACTTGTACGAAACAGTACCTACTGAAGTAAAGATTTGTTTAGCAGGATGTGGACTCTGTGAGTCTTTATTAAAATTATACAAATAAGGTCGGGAGAAACGCTGAAAAGGAAATTGATGAATAGTTTGCTATTACCGTTCAAAGTAAATTTATTTTGCTTGCTGCATTCGAATTCCCTGACTATATAGGATCAGACCTTAACTGATATATATAGATATACAGT
>NC_089766.1:41220620-41233120 GCF_040412425.1 Macrobrachium rosenbergii
AGAGTAAAGTACTAAATGTGGAGACTTAAGAATTACCTGCACCAGGAAACATATAAAAATGGCGACCATGGCCAGTGATTCTCGTAACGATTGCATCCCCCCTCTCCCCCTTTGTTGTTTGTGTTGCAATTTGTGAAATCAGCAATTAGCTCAGCTAAGCTAGACACGAGACAGATTACGAACCTTTGAAAAGCCAGCGCAACAGGCCAAGGAAATTCTGCGTAAGTAAACTGTGTTTATTTAGCGTAGGACACTTTAGCAAACTTGACTAAACCTAGGAATTTTTTTTTATAGTAGGGCGCATGTCAGAGAAAAGCGAGAGAGACAATCGCCGAAATTTAGCTCTTGAAAGCCTTTGCACGTGGCTTGCATGCCATTCAATTAGGTTATTTAGGTGCTAACCCATTAAAGGAATAGTGCACGTATTCCTCCTGTGAAAACCTGTGATTTCGAAATCGAATCCTTAAATAGGCGCGAGAAATCGATTGCAAACACATGTTCGAAAGTCAGACTAGCATTGCTGACTTATTTTACTCTCTCTCTCGTTTAGAAATAGAGTGAAATCGTATATTATGCTAGGCTAACACAAAGGGCTGATAAGAGGTCAACAACCGTTGTTTTGTTCCCTCAGTTCGGGGAAGTACCGGGTCTGTTTACCAACATTAACTTCGTTCATTCATTCATCGCAGACAGCTGGCCCAGTGGCCTATGAGATAAATAACCGGAAGGAAAACGGCCTTGACCGACATTCGTAGCCCAGTTAGGAAATGTGTGAAAATTTGTTTGTTTGATTTTTCTTCGCTCTCCCTCGGCTCGCTCCACCAAATTGTTTTGCATTATTGGGGGTCTGACATTATATGTTCTGTATTGTTCTGTTTTTTTGTGTGTTTTGTTTTGTGCTTTTACTACGGCTGTGTGTGTTGCCTATCTGTTATGAATTTGGGATTACCACCCACCTAATTGTCATTGAGAATAACACTTCTCCCATAAGTCAGTAAAACTAGCGCTCTCGCTAATCAGACCTCGTCTGTGCGGGAATTCTAGAGAGCCTATATATTCCATTCTAGTCCCCAATAAACCCGCTTCGTCGGTAATTTCGTGAGACCAATTCATTTTCAATATTGTCCCCAATAAACCCGTTTATCGGTAATTTGGGAGACCTATATATTCCAGTCTTGTCCCCAAGTCAGCCCGTTTGTCGGTACCTTGGGAGACCAATCATTTGCTCCTTACTGTCCCCAAATCATCCCACGTCATCAGTAACTTGGGAGACCAAAACATTTGTTCATTATAGTTCCCAAATAAGCACGCCTTGTCAGTAATTCGGGAGACCCATATATTCCAATCTGGTCCCCAATAAGCCCGCCTTGTCGGTAATTCGGGAGACCGATATATTCCAATCTAGTCCCCAAATAAGCCCGCCTTGTCGGTAATTCGGGAGACCCATATATTCCAATTCATTTTCAATTCAGTCCCCAAATAAGCCCGTCTTGTCGGTAATTCAGACCTATACATTCCAGTCTTGTCCCCAAGTCAGCCCGTTTGTCGGTAACTTGGGCAACCGGAGAATTCCCATTCCTAATTCCCCGCCGTAGCCCACTGTGCCAGGGCGGGAGATCATTCATACGTCCTTTGGGGAAAATTCCAAATTCCCACAGCTCTGGGAAATTAATTCTGTGTTACTTGCGTCCTCTCCCACCTGCAAAATGTCGAC
This sequence comes from Macrobrachium rosenbergii, assembly GCF_040412425.1. Lineage (NCBI taxonomy): Eukaryota > Metazoa > Arthropoda > Malacostraca > Decapoda > Palaemonidae > Macrobrachium > Macrobrachium rosenbergii. Next base: position 41,222,335 of record NC_089766.1, read on the forward strand.
CTGATCTCAGCAGAGAGAGGATTTCAAGTTCTTCATGTCCTCCGGGAAGGAACTCGGCCTTTCTGGGAGAGAACTAAGAGACTGGGTACAGGAGAGGATGGACACAATACAGGCAGAGACAGGCTCAGGAGAGACAAGAAGAAGCAGAGAGACAGGCTCAGGAGAGACGAGAAGAAGCAGAGAGACAGGCTCAAGAGAGACAAGAAGAAGCAGAGAGACAGGAACGAGAAGCAGCGAGACAGGAACGAGAAGCAGAGAGACAGGCTCAAGAGAAACGAGAAGAAACGGAAAGGGAAGAAAGGGACAAGCAGCGTTCCCATGAACTCGTGATGCTGCAACGGCGTGGCCCTTCGCCGCCACTGGCCACCCAGGGGATGACTGCCTTCAGCCAGGCTCTCGCCTGCATGCCAAAATGGACGGAGGCCGAGCCCGAGGTGTGGCTCAACAGCGCCGAGACAGTCTTAAAGGCCTGCCCCCTGAGTGCAGCCGAACTCTCCCTAGTGTTGGGCAAGTTACTTGGAGGGAAGGCCCTTATTGCCTACAAAGCTCTCCCGCCGGAGGAGCAGGAAAATTGGGATGTCATCCGCCAGACTATCGCCAAGGTGTACGAAATAACCCCTGAACACTGGAGGAGGCTCTGGCGGGGGCAAGTGAAGGAAGTAAATCAGACCTGGGCAGACTGGGCCTACCAGTCCGAGCGTGCCCGTGCCAAATGGTTCGAGTCCGTGGGGGTTACGACCCTCAATGAGGCAATCGAACAGATAAAAATAGAGCACTTCCTACTCTACAGCCCCCCGGCCCTCGCCATGCACGTCGCCGAGAAGGAGCCTACGACGTTGGTGGAATGCTGTCACATCACTGACTCCTGGGATACTCATCACCCCCAGGAGAGCTCCCTGCAGCGCAAAATTACTCCACCCGCCTTCCTTTCGGGTGCCCCTCCGCCGAAGAACGGGCAATCACAGAAACCCGTTGTGTGCAGGTTCTGTAAAAAGATCAGGCATTCCAAAGAGCAATGCCGAAGTAAACCACCAGAGCCTCTTCTCCCGGACAACCCACTAATAAGTCGCCTGCGCCCTCTGCAGGGCCAGTGCGAAGAGATTTCAGCCAAACCTTTTGCACGGTGTGCAAGGTTTATGGCCACTCTTCCTCATGGGGAAAATGCCCTAGAAATAATAAGTCCGGTAATCCTGCCGTCACCCTGGCAGTAACGAATCCCGAGTCCTTAGGCCCTCCTGCCGAGGGTTCCATATATGTGGCACCTCCTCGAGGTAGATACTCAGCACACCAGGTCAAGGCATTTGACAACTCTGGCGCGCAAATTTCCCTCATAAGGAAAGACGTTCCCTATGGAGCTATCATAGACCGACGCAAACTCGTCACAATTGAGGGCATCAACGAATTTAAGATGATCCTCCCTACGGTCCAACTGAGGGTCACCCGACCCCACAGAGCCAGGACCCTTCGTCTCGCCATAGCGAAACACATTCCAGGAGGCTATGACGTCCTCCTGGGCCAGGACTTTACGTCCCCCTCCAAACCACGACAATTCCGGGGTCCAAATTCCCCAACTAATCCTCCCAATCCGAGTCTAGTGCCCAACACAGCATCAGTGCCAGTGCTGAGGCCTCAGCCAGATCTCCCTTTAGGAGAATCTCGGCTATCAACTCCTCTGCCAGTGCCACTTGGGCGCACTGAGCAGTGCCAATCTCCGTCCGTCCAGACAGACGAGACCACTACCACGTCGCTACCAGCGCCAGTGCCAGTGTCAGTGCCAGAGCACGCCCCTGATCCCCCTCCAAGGGATCCAACTCCAAACCCCCTCTTTGCCCGGCCTGGTGCTGCTGCTAGTGTCGGTAACAAGAGAGACGGGTTCTCCTGACCCCAGCGGAGGCTCACCCAAAGGCACGGATTCGCAACCCGGGCCTGAGCTGGTCACCACTGCATGCGAGTCAACCCCGCCCCTTCCGTCCGTCCCCTCTCTCTCGCCGCCCGCCGCAGATACCTTCATGAGTCATGATTCTGCCCTGCCTCGCTGTGCCGATGAACTCTGCAAATTGCACCGATTAATGTCCGAGCTGGCAAACAAAATTCCGATTCCCCAGCCAAGGACAACGGTCCAAGGAGGAGAGGTTCGCGGCGGAATTACCACGGATGTGGGCATTCGCAGGTAGTTCACAACGAGCTCCCGAGCTCTTCTGGCACCTGTGCAAACTTGGCATAGGGCCACCTCTTCATCTTTTGAATGCCTTGGCACCTTTCATCCAGAAGAGGATGTCAAGGCCTTCCACTATCTTCTTCCTTTCCTTTGGAATTTCTATCCCTCATCCTTCTCTGTCAATCTTTCCTTTACACTTTCCCTTAATTACCACCGCAAGCGGCAGTTAACATATGGGATATCATCCCCTTTAAAAATGCCCTAATCATTTTAACTTTGAAGCAGTAAGAGAGACAGAGTGGGAAGTGGCACACCCTTACGCCCGTACCTTGGCACAAGGCAGGCGTGTCAGCTCTTCCTGAAGGGGTCGCGCCCTTTGGGTTTCCTTTCCCAGTCCTTGGGCTGAGAGTTAGTTCTGACCGTCGCATATTGGCGACGGATGTTAGATTAATACATAAACAATAAATACCTCACTCTGTTATCCTTCGTTTTTTCTGCATATATCATTTACTTTTTTATTTAATCTTTTTTTTCTTCTATTTGTTAACGAATCTCGAGTCACAAGACTCCTGTCCTTGCAAGTTTTAATGTTACCCTTTTAATACCAGCGGCATGTCCCGCCCCTCAGTAAGAGGTCACGTCCTTCACTTGTCATTTTGTTTAGTTTTCTTTTATTTTTATTTATTAAGTTATTTTGTGGAGAATTCTATCCCTGTCCAGTTCCCCTTCATTTTTTTATTTTCCCATTCATACTTCGAGCGAGTATCTATTTATAACTTACACCCGAGTTGTAGGCCGTGGAAGTAAAAATTTAGCGTTGTTTAAGTTAGCGAATTAAAACCCGCGAATAATCTCTTTGCCTCGCTCGCTCAGTGAGCTGTCAAACTCATCATTCATTTCAGCGCTAGCTGGAGGTATTAGCTACTCATCGAGTTTGTACACAATTATTGTCCACCGATTGGAAAGAGGAAGTGAATTTTGTTATTACAATTTCTAGTGAAGGGTATATCATTTAAAACCAACGGTGTATTGCCACTTATACCGCCTCTTCAAGGCACAACTAATCTCATGCATGTAATTCCAGGATAGCAGTAAGCAGTTGGTTGATTTAAATTTGTTTTCATTGTACATCCTGCCTTTTATTTATTTATTTATTTTTTTGTTTGTTTGTTATTTTGTGACTTTGAAGTGTTCTCTGTTTATTTTGTTGAGTGGCTTATTACCCTCAGTAGAGTAAAGCGAGTGAAGCACATGTAGAATCAGCACTTATGAAGTATTTCCGCAATAATTAATTTGCAAGTAAGGGTACTTTTTTATTGTATGTTCTAAATTGCACTCTGCACCTAAAGTAAACCTTCAGTTTGTTATTGATCAGTATTGCAGCAGAGTTTTGTAAATAAAGTAAAATAACAGTTGTAGCAAAGCAGGAGATAGAGTAAAGTCGAACGTTTTCTTCGCTCATTTTTGCTGTTATCGACATTCGCACCCGCTTGAAGGTGTGAATGTCATCTTGCAGGGGGAGCTGTAAACATTAGCGCCAAAATACGCTACAAAAGCGCCCGGCTTTCTGCTTTGCTTGGCCGATAGATAGGCCTCAGTCTATTTGAACCTGTGAGAGGTAGTAAAATCTGGTTCGGGTTAGTTTCAAGCAGTAGATTCAGGGTTTCTGAGAGAAGCTTAGCAGATAATCTTTGCCTAGGGCAGTAACTGGCTGGCGCCTTTTCTTTGGTACAGAATCGTGACCCCATTCAGGCCGTCGGCCCCCCCCCCTACACCCGTCCAGAAGGAATAAAAAGCCATTGCGTCAGGAGCTCGCCCTCACACACAGCCCAGTACTGGAAGGAAGGAGGTCACGAGTGCAGACCTCGCCCTCCCCCTCTGTCCCTCGACGCCACGTGGAGTAGCTGCCCTTTGCTTTGTACCCCAACCACATGGCCAGCATCCAGTGCAAGTGGGGATTTGAAAATCCCAAAGCGAGCGGAAACTCAACTGCAGCCTTTCATCATCACAAGGGCACCCTTTCCCTCACCCGACCTACGACTTGAAAGCAGTTCCTTGGTGAGGGAGGCCTTTGTCGACGCACACACGTCAACCCTGGCAGAAGACGACGCTGGACGCCGACGTCAGCCTTACGCCCCTTCGATTTGGTAAGTACCTAGAAAGAGTTGCTTAGTCACATTATGTTCACCCTTGTGCATTTATTAAACTTCTGGGCCTATAACTTGGTATTCCCTGAGCTTCTTGGTTCTATCCCGGCCCACGTGTTCACTGCCTTCTTGCTCAAGTCACTAGACAAGCCTCGGGGATGTCCTTGGCGCCCTCAGCACACACCCGAGTAATTCATTCCCCAAATTCCAGCCTTAGATTGTAACCTAGGTCCTCGTATTGTTTCAGGACGATCGTGGCAGAATTCTCCTTGGTCCGTGTTCCTGGCATTCCCAAGATTTCCCCACCCCCCTTCAGGAGGACTTCTGAAGCAGCAATTTAACATGTTTCAGTTCATTTTCCCTTTTGATCTTGTTTGTCATGTAAATATACCTATTTTTGTATCCACGTGTTTCACGCACTTCCCTTTGAGAAAGAGCCCTCAGCTCCTGTATAACTCCTTTTATTTTTTGTTTTATATGTTCCTGGTTATCCTTCAAGGCCATTGTAGAATAAAGTACTAAATGTGGAGACTTAAGAATTACCTGCACCAGGAAACATTATAATATATATATATATATATATATATATATATATATATATATATATATATATATATATATATATTATTTCTTGTAATATTTCCTTCTATGTTGGCACTTTCACATTATTTTTGTAGACATGATTAATTGTAAGAAAATCCTGGTGTGCCTCAAAAAAAGAATTCTTTACTTTTTAGTGCATTTTAATGTAAGCGTTTTAACATTTATTTTTATATATTTTTTATTTCATACTTTTTAGTTTTGACAAAAATTGTAACCAATTTACGATTGTGAATAAAAAAAAAAATTGAATGTAATATCCTGTCGAGCCAAAGAAGGTTTGAAAAATCTGTAGAGTTATTAACTTATTCTACCGAGACAAAGAAGTTATGAAAAATCAGAAGAGTTTTATACAAATCTTAAGATACCGGGAGAGGTTTCTGTAGGGTCACTAGAGGTCATTGCTGAACTACTGATCACATAGGGTTGTATTATCACCGTGATTGAGTAACCATGCAAAATGTCAAGTCCATCGGACGAAGGGAACAGGTCGAGCACTGAGTTACAAGATTTGATCCAAACAGAGGACAGAGAGACAGAGAGACAGACAGACAGACGCAGAAGTCAAGTTAGATAAAAGCATGTAAAAATGTATGGTCTCTCTCTCTCTCTCTCTCTCTCTCTCTCTCTCTCTCTCTCTCTCTCTCTCTCTCTCTCTCTCTCTCATGTGCTCTTAGATACACAAATTAACAAACAAAAATCTTATGTTTACTCAAGTCAACACCTAATCCTTTGATATACTTTGACGATCAGAGAGAAAAATGGTGAAGTTCAATGTAAAACGGATAAATATCTATTATTAATAGGAGATGCTAGAAGGTACTGAAGATGGCACTCAGGAACAAGTCATAGCCAAGGCCGGGAGAACGATGAGCAACATTAAGCTCTGCCTGCTCGAAAATTATGAGACTCGGGTGAGATGGCACCAAGAACTTGATCTAGCAGCTTTGAAATTACTCCACGAACTAGCGGAACTAGCTAGACTGGGGCAAGTTAGATCTAGCTGACAGTTACTGAAGTAATCACATCCTTTGGTGATGTCTTTCAGATTTTGTGGATTATTTGTTGCCTATTCTTCTCCGGTAGGTAGTCAAGAATTATGTCTCTTTGGACACTGATATTAATTTCCATAATGGTGCCCAATGCTTTAACCAATTATTTTCAGTACTTCGTTGGTAAAGATGATGGTGAATGATATGGAGAAGCCGTTCCCTGTTTGAAAGATTTCCCCATTAACACTACTAGTACAAAGACATTTGTGACATTAGCAAAATTTCAATGGAGCTCTCTCTCTCATTTTGCTCACATATAGTATGTGCAGAAGGTGCCGCTCATTATTTACCTAAGGGTGCATCTACACTGCAGTGAAACACACGTCGGTAACTTATCACACACATACACACACACACACACACACACACCACAAACAGGTTAAATACAAGTCAGTAACTTAGAAGTAGTCCTAACCAGTTCTTCACACAAATATGCAATATTTACCAAAGATTCATTCTCCAGTTACAGTTGTTGACTTGTTTTCAAACTGTTTGTGATTTGTAAGTTATAGGCTTTTGACGTGTGTTTATGACATGTAGTGTGGACACACCCTTAGGGTGCACCCACGCTACAGTATAAACACTTATCTTTTGCATATCAACAACAGGCTGAAAATAGGTCAATGACCGTAAGTGGAGAACGAACCTTTACACCATAATGGATATTCATATGAAGCACTGGTTAGTATTATAAATACATCATTAACTTCTTTTCAACCTGTTGGTGATGTCTGTGTGATAAGTTACTGATGTGTGTGACCGAAGAGTTGTATTCTCTCTTCATATCAAACAGGACACCTTAAGAATCTTTGAACACAACTGTAATACCTCCATGAAAAGATCTACAATGCAGTCTAGACAAGTGAAAATTTCCTGAAAAGCAAATCGCACCTCAGGCACATGCTATCATATCATGGGATCACAAAAATGACAAAAGTTCACACTGTTAACGAGATGCCTGCTCCAACTAACTTGTTAAAGTTTAAATTTCAAAGGCCTTTAAAATTCTACAGAAAATTCCCACTCAATGGTACTCTTGGCTCACCTTATGAAAAAGGAAGCGGTATTGAGATAGAAAACAGAGAAACAAAATGCTCCTGACTAAAAAATTAATTTGCACAAAATGAGATCTTAACACACTGATTTGAAGCCACCAGCAGGACTAACTATTCTGTGTTTCATCAGAATTTCTCTGCTATTAACACCTATTCTCGCCAGAGACCATAAGCCACTAATTGCATTTTTTTGGACTAATGAAAGGAATGTAAGCCAGGTAATATGGCTGCAAGGTGTAATACTGCAAGACAACAAACCATGGAAACCTGGATGTCCTGAGTTGATTACCCACAAGCAAAGAGAATGACTTTAATGAAGCGAGGGAATGGCAGATATCCAGATGGAGTTGCAATTAAGACAGTTATCCTACATAACAATATCTTGAATTAAAGAATCATTGTAAGATGGTTTTGCAAAGATTCTGTCATTTCTCAAGTAATGGATTATGTTCAAAAGGGATGGGCTGCAATTAAGGACAACACAGATATCAAAGCTGTCAAGAACTTTGACAGCTCACTCACTGCATCTCATGGATGTTTAACACTAGGATCCTAAATAGTGGTTCTTAAGAGTCAAAGTTAGCAATTCAGACAACTACGCTTGGGTATCGTAAGGGTTCAACAAATGAAGACCATTCATCAGTTCACTGCCATGGAATAGACATGAATATTAAACAGCCTAGTATGGATCATTTCAGTCTCTGAAGTAAGCCAATTGGACAAGCCAAATATCCATGAACGTTCAAAAGAAACCTTGTAATCATCTACATCTGCATTGCACCATTTACTTCATAGAAGCAGTTAACTCAATATGATCAACACCTACACAGCGTAATTATGTGTTCACCCAGCAAATTCAACATGAAAAATACTTTATGCATTTTGGTTATTCTCATGCTTTAGTAGTGAACAATGCCTAACTGTTTAAGTTAGAAAAGTCCCAGTGTTACTGTCAGGGCCGAGGAATAGCGCCACTGAAAGAAAACCATATCGTCCTTCAACAAAAGTAGCCACCAAATGAGGATTACAGTATAGCTTTAAAACATGCAAGATTAGCACTAAATCATTTACTTTACTTATGCACTATAGATGAACACCAATAGATTCAAGATACCCAGAGATCTCCTAAATGAAAGAAAAGTTCAGTGGAAAATTATTACTCTTCAGTATTTTGCCTTAATGAAATAAGCCAAGGAAGCTATCAAATACAAGGTGAGAAAATACAACCCTTCAGTCACCTACATGAAACTAGGGTTGTGTCCACACTGTGTGTCATAACTACAAGACATAACTAATTGCAGGTAAGATAACTTTACCGCTTCTGCTGAACTTCTCAGCATCATCATCCTGGATATTGCTAGGTAGACAGCCCATCATGTTTTCATCATAGCCTATAAAATGCCCTTGGCAGTAGGAAGTAAAAAATAAATTGTGGCAATAAGGAGAACAGCGTAAATTCGCCACATAAACGTAACTTACGGATAATTAACAATCATGACATTTCTATACAGTGGTGACAGTCCTAATCACAGTAATTAAGAAAAAGGAAGCTACCACTCTGAGCAATATTGACTCGATAGTAAAGATCCTCTGAGGTATAAGGCACCTGAGTGGCAGAACAATATTCTAGCAAAGGAAAAACTAAAGATCCAAGGACTGTGGTAATATTACCATCATCTCTCTGAGGACATGAAGGTTTAAAAATAATGTAAAGATTCCTTGCAGTATTAGACGTCAAGATCTTTAAATGCTGCAAAAGTAAAAGCTTGCAATCAGATGTAACTCTAATAGTATTGTTAGATACCTCAAACACTGTTACCATTCCATAATGAATCACAGTGTAAGAACTTAGTTTGAGACTGACAAGCAAATAGGCCTTTAATCATTTGGACCTAAGCCCACCCCCAGTAAAAACACCACTTAAGATATCAGTCCATTATTTATCTCTATCAAGGCTATCGGCCAGATCATTTCATACCTAGGGAGAGCAGATATTTGCAACATTATTTACAACAAGGTCAACAATCATGTAACCAGCAGAGACCAAAATCATCAAAAGATTCAGAACAACATCCTGAGGAATACTAGACATGATGGGTCTAGGTCACTGAAATCACCGCCAGCAAAGTCTCTCTGCTACCTGTCGCTCAAAACACTCTGAATGAGATTGATTAGAAAATTATTCCAAACTAGGTTTTGAATACATATACATATGAACACTCACATGTATGCTCACACACACACCCACCCACACACACACACAAACACACACACACATATACATACTGTATATATATATATATATATATATATATATATATATATATATATATATATATATATATATATATATATATATATATATATATATATATATATATATATATATATATATATATATATATATATATATATATATATATATATTCATGATATTTTCTTGTAAAATGTATAAAGTATGATTTTTCCACAATATTGTGATATACTTTATAATTGTCGTATGATTTTTATTATGCAAGAGGTGATGTATACTGTATTCTGTGTAATGATAATAATTGTTGAAATATTGTATGTAGTGTATGTAAAATTTTGCAAGAATTAATAATACGCCTTTTATGATACCGTAATATATAATCAAGCATTTTCTCTCTCAGCAACATGTGTTCTGTGCTTGCGATTTTGAACACTGTGTTTTGGTTCGGCTGTCATTAGTTAAAATAAGGAAAGGCTTGTGAGCTCTTTGTGTTTCATAAAATGCCAACTGTAATTATCCAGCTGCATGCTGTATTGATTGCATTAAGATTTCGTTAAAAGCTTTGTCCAATACAATTTTCTGTTGAAGTCACGTATACATTTTGAAAATTGTTTAGAGCAGAGATTGCACAAAACCCGCATGACTATTACATAATAGTTTCTGAATGTGGCTATATCGGTTACGTCATGCTTTTGTAACACTGCATTGTCTTAGTCCCAAAACATTATACTTAGGAAGTGACATCATCTTTCCTTTCTAGAATGTTCCATGAAAGTTTTGCTCTTTGACTGAAGATAGGATTCATTTCATTATAAGACCGGATACCGTGCTTGTTACATTAATTAATGGTCTCTCTCTCTCTCTCTCTCTCTCTCTCTCTCTCTCTCTCTCTTTCTATATATATATATATATATCTATATATATATATATATATATATATATATATATATATATATATATATATATATATATATGAAATCTCTCTCTCTCTCTATATATATATATGAAATATATATATATATATATATATATATATATATATATATATATATATATATATATATATATATATATATATATATATATTAACTTTATCACATACACAATTGTTCTGTGCATTAGTAGAATTACTAAAAGGACCTCATTCAAACTGGATGGTATCTAATGGAGTTTTTATTCAAAAAGTTACAAGCTTTCTTGGACAAACAGTCCACATTATCAAGTATCCGTACAATGAGCAGACGCGTAGTCCGGCTGTATTTATATCTGTGTGCTGGGTACTTTTAATCCTATAATCGCCTAGCTCCTCCTGTGTGACCCCCACCCCCTCGTGATCTTGGTCTTTCGCTGCTCCCTTCTTCTAGGTGTCCGTTTTTCGTGCGTTCTCTTGCATTTTTTCTTCGTTTCCTTGCTACTGTTGAGTATACGATTTTTCCAGATATGCTGTCTTCAAAGCCGTTTCCGGTGTTCCCTGCCATCGTGTTGTTGGCGCAAGTTATGAAGCGTTCTCTACAACCAGT
>NC_089766.1:41238120-41265620 GCF_040412425.1 Macrobrachium rosenbergii
AGGAAGCTTATGAAAGGGGGGATGGAGTTACTAAAAGCTCGCTCCAAATTACCTGTAGCACCTTCTAACTCTGCCCAAGGTAATTCAGACCCCATATTTGATGTGATAAGAGTGCAGAAGTTAATTCCAAAGTTTACTTACAGAAGAAGCTCCAGATGAGTTTTTTGATCACTTGGAAAAAGTGGCTTCAGGTATGGGATGACCAGAAGATAAATGGTCGGTCTTGTTACAGAATGTTCTCATTGTGAAAGGGAGAAGTGCCTATTTAGCCTTATCAGCTGATCAGTGTCAAGATTACAAGGCACTCAAACACATTGTGCTACAGGTTTACCAGATGCCTTCGAGTATTACAATGAAAGATTCAGATCTTTGAGAAAGTATGACAAGATGACTTTCTTGGATTATGCCTACAAATTGAGATGTTTCAAACGATGGTTGGAGGCTACTAAAGTTAAATCCATGGACAAACTTCAGGAACTGGTAGTCATAGAACAGTATCTTAGAGGAATTCTTGAACACATAAGAGCCTATTTGGGAGAGAGAGAGAGAGAGAGAGGTTAAGAAACTTGACAAAGCTGCTACATTGAGTAAAGATTACAATATCATAAGTAGTAGGCATACCAATAATGTCAAGTATCAGAACCAACAACGCACAGGTTTTAGGTCTCATCCAAATTTCAGGAACAAATTTACTAGTGGAAATACGTCTAGTGGCAATACCAATGCAAAGCAAGGTAATACCCCTCAGCAATTGAATGTTAAATCCTCATCATCCAGTTTCTCAAGACAGATACAGAAGACTAATGTTGTCTGCTTCAAGTATGGAAGAGCAGGACACTATAGTCGAGATTGTTATCAGACACAATAACAGTCAATGCCAGTTGGTCAAGTGGTCAAAGGTGACCAGGTGAAACAGACTATGAAGAGCAGTGTGGGGAAGACTGACACTGTAGGAAAGATTGAAACTAAACAAGCAGAGTGTTTAGCAACCAGTGGAAATGTAACTTCAAACAGTGAGTGGCTGAGCAGCTTGGAGGCTTTTAAGCCATATATCTATGAAGGTATGCTGGCAACTCAAGGAGGGAGTGTGCAGATACCAGTCAAGGTATTATGTGATACTGGGAGTAACCATAGTTTGGTAGTTCGTGGTGCTCACCACAGTTGGAGAAGATTCTCACAGGAGATTCAGTTATTTTGAAGGGTACAGGAAGAGAAGAGGTAACTCCTATATGCTGCTTGCACCTGTCGTGTGAATTGGTGACAGGGAATGTTGATTTTGTTGTGAATGACTCACTAGCTGTTGAAGGTGTACATGTTTTACAGGGTAATGAAGTAGATGGTGTACCCTTTGTTCCTTGTCCTATAGTTACAGATAAACCATTGAGGATTAGTCCTACAGTGGATTTAGAGAAGAATAACTCCCACCTGTTTCCAAGTTTTGAAACTGCCAGGAATGTGAAGAGAACTTCATCTGCAAATGAAGAAATTGAGGGATTTACCTGCACAAGAAGGATCAAGTGAAAGATCTTTGAGTTTAGAAGAGTTGTTCCAGGAAAGTGAAGTTTCCCCTAGTGCTAGCAGTGAAGAGATTTCCCAAGAAGAAGAAGAACCTGTTGTTCTTGAAGAGACTCAGAGTAGTCAAAGTGTTCCTGAAGATACTAGTAAAACTACAGTAGCAGAGTTAGCAGATGTTGAGAGTTCAGCCCTTGAAGTTGGTCAAGTGACTAGACAGAAGCTAATGGAACTGCAGAAGAAGGATATAACGTTGGCTGATTTGTTCTTCAGAGTTGTTGATCAAGAAGAGATGCAACAAACTCCTACCTGTTATTATCAAAAGGAAGGTGTACTAATGAGGAAGCACAGACCTGCAGATATACCAGGAAATGCCGAATGGGGCGAATATCATCAAATTCTGATTCCATATCCATTGAGGAAGTAAGTGGGAATCAGGATGTAAGTAGGTTCTGTCGAGCCGAATAGCTGGAAAACCGAATGAAACCATTGAGAAAGCCCCCCCACAACCCATAGAAGTTAGAGGAGAACCCTTTAGCATGTGTTTGTAGATGTGGCTGGACTGCTTCTGAAAACAAAAAAAGGAAATGAATATCTGTTGACATTAATGTGTATTGTGACAAGATATCCTGAGGCAATCGATGTAAGAAGTACAAGTGCCAAGATAATTGCTGAGAAGTTAGTGGAGTTTTTCTCAAAGTCTGGAATACTAGAAATTGTGCAAAGTGACCAAGGAACAAACTTTGCTTCTAAATTGTTCTAGGATGTGAAGCACTTGTTAAGGGTTGTTTCACCCTTAACAAGTGCTTCACATCCTTGAGTTTCTGGATGATAAGCAGTTATCAACTGCTTATCATCCAGAAACTCAAGGAGCTTTGGAAAGGTTCCACTAGACATCGAAAAGTATGTTAACAAAGTACTGTTATGGGACAGGAAGAGAATGGGATGCTGGTTTACCCTTAATGTTCTTTGAAGTTAGGAACACTTATCAAGAAAGCATGGTATGTTCACCTAATGAGATGATTTTTGGTCGAGAAGTGAGAGGTCCAATGAAGATTCTTGCAGAAAACTGGGAAGAAAATCAAGAGGAAATCCAAGGAGAATGTATGAAGAACTTAAGGAAAAGGTTAAGAGAAATTAGAAAATTCTCTTTAGATAATCTGAAAATAAGTCAAGAGAAAATGAAAAGAAGTTTTAGTGTAGGACAGCAAGTTCTAGTGTTCTTACCAGTGAAAAGATTTCCCCTTACCAATAAATTTCAAGGTCCTTATAAGATAACAGAGAAGTTAAGTGATAAAACTTATGTGACTGAAACGCCAGGAAGAAGAAAACGACAGAGGAAGATACTTGTGAATCTTTTGAAACCTTACTTCTCAGAGACTAAATCTGAAACAGTTCCAGTAACACAGACAACTTCATCTGCAGAGGATGAGGATGGATGAATTGGGAGCTGAAAGCAAGATGAACAATTCTTCCATATTGAAAAATTTGGAGGATAAACTAAAACATCTGAGTGTTGATCAAAGTAGTGAATTAAGTGAAGTGATTCGAAATTTCCCTGAAATTTTTGCAGATATACCTAGGCGCATCGCTCTGGCAAAGCATGAGATAAAGATCAGAGAAGATGGAAAACCCTTTGAACAGAGAGCATATCATTTATCACCTTTTCATCGAGATGTTTTGAAGAAAGAAGTTGAGTATTTATTGCAGCATGGATTAGCAGAACCCAGTTCAAGTCATTACAGTTCTCCATGTGAGTTAGTGAAGAAACCAGATGGCTCAATTAGGATGTGTACTGATTATAGGAAGCTGAATTCCATCAGTTTGGCTGACAATTATCCCTTGCCTCTTATAGAACAGTTACTTGATAATATTGGAAAACCAAGTTTGTTTCCAAAATATACTTATTGAAAGGTTATCATCAAATTTCCTTGGATGATAATGCTAAATTGCTGTCAGCTTTCATTACTCCTTGTGGACTGTATCAATACACTGTTTTGCCGTTTAGTCTGATGAATGCACCTGCAACATTCCATTGAGTGATGGATCAACTGCTAGGATCCATAGAAGGAGTGCGTGTATACCTTGATGACATAGTGGGAAGAGTATTTGAGGATTTTAAGAAGAGTCTTCAAGAAACTATGGGAAGCAAGACTAACAATCAACTTAGAAAATAGTGAGTTTGGAAAGGCAACTGTTTAGCATCTGGGATTTGAAGTTGGAAAAGGCCTTCTCGCTCCTGTTGACACTAACGTAGAAGGTATTCGTAAGGCTACTCCCCTACTACTGGGAAGCAACTACAAAATTTTGGTCCTGGCTGGATTTTTTCACCGTTTCTGTCTGAATTTCTCAGCCATAGTAGCTCCCCTGACTGATTTTGTAACCCTACTGTGTAAAAATAGAGAACATTTTTGGGAGGCACAATATAATAGCAGACAATTTATCCCAATGTGAATTGTTGGATTCAAACCCAGGATAATTAATCTTCTAGGGGGAGGAATCTCATGATATTTTCTTGTAAAACATATAAAGTATGATTTTTCTGCAATATGTGATAACTTTATAATTGTCGTATGATTTTTTCTTTATAAAATAGATGTGTATTGTATTCTGTGTAATGATAATAATTGTTGAAATATCATACGTAGTGTTTGTGTAAGATTTCACAGGAATTAATAATTTGCTCTTAATAATAAAGTAATATATAATCACGCATTTTGTCTCTCAGTAACATGTGATCCGTACTTGTGATTTCGAACGTTGTGTTTTGGTTCAGCTGCCATCAGTTAAAATAAGGAAAGGCTTGCGAGGTCTTTGTGTTTCATAACACACCAATTATAATTACCCAGCTGCATGCTGTATTGATCATGTTGAGATTTCGGTAAAAGTTTTGTCCATTACGATTTTCTGTTCAAGTCACGTATACCTTTTGAAAATTGTTTAGAGTAGAGATTGCAAAAAATCCTCATGACTATTATGTAATAAAATTTCTGAACATGTCTAGATCTGTTACGTCATGTTTTTGTAACATTGCATTGTCTCAGGCCCAAAATGTTTTGCTTAGGAAGTGACATCATCTTTCTTTTCTAGAATGTTCCATGAAAGTTTTGCTCTTTGACTGATGATAGGATTCATTCATTATAAGACTGGATACTGTGCTTGTTACATTAATTGTAATCTCTCTCTCTATAGATATATATATAAAGTGGTTTTAAACTCGTAACCTAAAAGTAAAGAGTTTGTGAAATCTTGAAATTGCATTTGTGAAAGAGTGTGAATTTTGTGTGTTTTGTGGCACCACATCAGTTAAGGCAATTTTTGGTAACGGCCATAACTGCAATTTATAGGTATTGTAATATTTTTTACAGTTTAAGTCACAACTTAAAATACTTGAGTGATTTTACATTGCATTTCACTTTTATGTTTTGTATATTTATTTTCTTAATGTCATCTGAATTGTTTAATTCTTTTTAATTTGATGCTTGTGTATTTGCATTCTCTTAGTTTTTCACATTTTATATAGTGGTGATTTAACACTTATTTACTTAGCATACTAGGTGTCTATTAATATTTAACATGACATACTTAATTCAACTTTCATTTACTTAGATTTTCTTTTCAAATCGTAAGTATTTCTTAATAGTTTAAATTTTGCTTGATTAATGAAATTTTTTTATAAATTAACATTTGTGATTTAGTTTAAGAATGTCAAATTTTGTGAATTTTGGTTTCAAGTAATAGTAAATTTTCTTTAAGTTTTGAATTTTGATTTATTAATTTTGAATTAAAAGTGATATATTTTAAAGTCTTTACAATAGTGTTTCATTTACTAACCACCAGTGGTAGGATTGATTGTGTGCATAAGGCATAGTGATAAACATGTTTTGTTCCTTCAGTTTTGCTGATGTGACTCTAGCCTGGGGAGATAGTTAAAGTTGTTTGATGGAGTGATGCCCTTTTACTTTAGTATATTTCTTGTTTAAATGTTGATACCTCACACTAGTTTTGATAAACTTAGTCTGATTTCTCACATGATTAGTAAGTGTTTTAAGGGATCACTGTTGCCTTTAGAGTACACAGTCGTAATTTTATTGTTATGAGAGTTCGAGATCTGGCTGAAGTGAGGTAAAGTTTTGAATTCTATGATTAGTAGTGTAATAACCAGGTACTTGGAACACTTTATGACAATATATGTGTATATATATATATATATATATATATATATATATATATATATATATATATATATATATATATATATATATATATATATATATCACACTGACACGTAGTTTATGCCTTATACTTAAGCAATTTAAGCCATTTTCAGAGGACTGATACACAGTGATAGGAATTTAAAATATGCAGTATATGCCAGAGAGACAGTATAATAGAGCATACAGACTTAGAAACCTAATATTTACACCTGGCAGGTGTCTGAGGTCAAGTTCTCTGTTTAAAAATATTTTATCCACATGTGGGTGGTCGTTTACCTTTTTCCCAGCCATGTCAACTACCTTCCTTAAAATTTGTATATTTTACATATTTCTTTTGAAATTAATGGGTCAAGTTTATACATTCTTTACTGATATTTATGTTCTTACAAATGCTCTCTTTTGCAATATCAGAAAAATTTTTCTTTCTTGTTCTCTGCCCATTTGATTGTATGAAATAACGTATGGAAATAAAATGTATGAAAATGCGACTGTTCTCCTATACACATCGTACCTGTTTTTTTATGCTGTTCTGTTCCCTTTTCCAATGCTTCTACAGTTTGACAAGCATGAAGCTTATCACAAGACTTTTATGGGATTTGATATACACATCCTTTTATTGTTGGGAGAGATATAAGGAAATTTTTCATTCTTTTTTATTTTTATGAAATGCTACATTAACTCCAAATTTTTAAGTATATGGGTATATCTTTGAAATTATTATTATTATGTAGTAGTACCGCCGATTTATTTTTATCTAAGTTTCTTTGCTATTACCATAAGTGTTATTTACCACTTTTAATGCATTGTTTAATACAGTCAGGATATTTCATTTTCTTGCCTGTATTTCTAATATCTATTTCGTCCTCAGTTCATTCAAGGCTACATATACATAATGGTCTTAAAAACATGGATATGAAAACTGGTTCCTGAACTTTATTTGCATTTACCAAAATAGAAATGTGCGTGTGAAGTACTGGTAGTTTTTCTGGACACACTGTATTTCAACCCATTTCCAGTTCTATGTATAAAGCAATCCCAGTTCCATTGTGAATTTTGTCGATGGTACTAATTTACTTGATTTACCAAAGAAGGCATTTACATTTCCGTTCCCTGGCCAAATGTATATGTTATGAACATACCTGAACCATAATACACTGCCTGGAATGGTATTTGTTCAATATTTTTCCTTTCGAAAAATTCCAAATACAAATTACTTAACTTTGGGGATAAAGGATGACCCATTGCCGTACCAACATTTTGAGAGTAAAATTTTTCTTTGAACTGAAATTTACATTCTTTTACGCAAATTTTAATTAATTCTATTAGCGTGCTCATGGAAAATGGTATATTCAGCTGTCTGTTCTCTAATGTATCCAATAAAAATCTCCAGCAAATCGTCAGTAGGTGCCTTTGTGAATAATTATGCCACGTCAAAATTCACGGCACCATCCGCTTTTGCAAATCTACGCTTTGAATATTTGGCGACCAGCGCCCTCTTTGTTTGTTTGTTCTGTACCTCTAGCATGTGTGTTGTCAGTTTCTGTCACTGTGCATAGTACCAATGCCCAGGAAAGTGCATGAATAGAAACCGGTTGGAATTGACTCCCAGGGTTTCATTTTCCTTTTGGTAAAGTGTGACACACACGCGCGCACGCACACACACACACACAAACAAACAAACACATATAATATATTTATACATATAATATATATATATATATATATATATATATATATATATATATATATATATATATATATACATATATATATATATATATATATATATATATATATATATATATATATATATATATATGAATTTTTATCATATCAGCGTAACATTTTATATGTAAACATTCAGCTACAAACGCTGTTTAATATCCAATTCGCTCTACTTCGGGAATATTACCGAAGGGGAATTATAAGTGATAAATAGATTGGTACCTAAGTGACTCAAACACACGGCAGTACCCTCCAACGACTTCCAGTCGATATTAAACGACTTAATGATTTATATATATATATATATATATATATATATATATATATATATATATATATATATATATATATATATATATATATATATATATATATATATATATATATATATATATATATATATATATATATATATATATATACTGTAATATGTACATAAATGTGTGTGTGTATACACTGGGCAACAGTAGGAAACTATTTGACACAACTGATATTTTCTATGTATCACAAAGAAAATGCATAGATGAACAATTGGTGCATTTTTGAAAGATAGTAAAGTTTTGAATAACTGAGAAAGGTGAAATTCAATTATAAAAACAAGGTCTGTATTACATTTCAGTGTATTTATCAACCCTGAGACTGGAGAAGTTTATAAAGAAGGCGAAATCCTCAAGCGTCCAAAACTTGGCGAGACACTTCGGGTTTTGCAGTATGAGCCCGACGCTCTCTATACCGGAGAACTTTCGAAGAAACTTGTTGAAGATATTCAGAACTTTGGTGGAATAATCACTCATGAAGATTTGGTTAATTACAGGTAATTTCTTTTCCATCTTTATGCGCTGCTCTTTCGTGTTATCAGTTCTTTTATTTTCCTTTTCACTATTCCTTAGACACTAGCGGAGATTCTACTTTTTAGCGTATACACAAGAGAGTGAAAAAGTTATATATTGAAATGAATTGTGAATTAAAATGATTGAGCGTTGTGTGGATAAGGCCTGTTTGTTGGGATTCGGCGTTTCTATGGTGAGGGGATAGAGCAGAAGTCCGAATGCAAAGTTTGTTTTACTTCCATGGAGTGTGATATCATTTTGGGTGGATTTGTGACCATGGTCATTTTCATTTTCTGAAACAGGAGACATACATGGAAATGTGAACAAGGAGTTAGACACCAAGTTATGCAGCTTAATCATTCTGAGAGTATTTCCAGAGCAATACGTTTCCTCTAGTGACCCCCAGCCAAATATTCTTAACGAACATTTCGAATGATGAAATGTTGACGAAGGCACCGTTAAGGTTCTTGCAAAATTTGATCATTTTCACCAAACAAGTTCTATTTGTGAAGCAAGAAAAAAATCAAAACAACTGCCATCTGATAGTCTTTTTGGTAGGATTGTCATGGTCAAGATAACTAGTTATTAACTTTGGCGTTATCTGAAAGGGCTTCGTTAATAATGAATGCATGCAAAATATGAAGTCTCTCATAGTTCAAAGTTTATAGCCAAGTTAAAGTTCTGCATAGATAGAGGGACAGGAAAGCGGGCCAACTTCCAACATGCGCATCTGTGCATGAGGTCTACATTTGTCTCAGGTTTCGCTGCAATCTCTTCAACCGTGTAAGAGAAGTTGCAGTGACAAGGTATGTATTGCAGACACTAGCCGACAAAGATTCCGAGAGAAATACAGGCAAATGGAAGGAAGGAACTGTACCCGCCACTACCCATGACCCCGAATTTGGTGGTAGTGAGCGAAAATGGTAACTTTAGATGATCAGATGGAATTACATAACTAATGAAGGATTTTCAACAATATAGTCAATAAAAAAGATTTCACTGATCCTTAAAAAGCTTATAGATGAATATATTTGGTCAGGAAGAGGCGAAAATTCTACGTCCAAAAAGCCTTTGGAGAAATATTTTCATAAAATAATATATAAAGAGAATGTATCAGAGATTTTGTCATGATTTACCTTTGCATGATGTGACACTGAGGGTTGGATGGATGAGAAAAGGAGATATAAGTTTATCTGCAAAACAGATAGGAGAGAAGAGTTTGTTTATTTACGTTGGGAAAGAAAAATAAAAGATTGGCAAGATGGTTTTGATTAAGTTTCTGTGGGGGGAAATGTTTGAATTCCAGAGTAGTAGCTGCGTTTGAAAAGAACGCCTGATATTCAAGATGTGCGTGGATATCTGCTGACCAGTTTCATTTAGTATGCAATGCTAATGATGAAGGTACTTTATAGATTTAAACAGAGGATGATCAGGGCAATGGTAGAATTTACTTGAAATGCTATTTAAAGAATATGTGATACGATTTACCTATGTAGTGCAATCTTTATTCTTGACCAGTGCAACATTGTCATCTTTCCAGACCTCTCTGGAAAGAACCTATGAACGTGAGCCTGGACAATGGAGGTTTGACAATGTACTCAGTGCCTCCTCCTGGATCTGGTTATATTCTGGGTTTCATGCTGAATATTATGGACGAATATGATATAACCCCATCAAGCTTTGATGATGAAAATGTGGTTGTAAGCCATCAGCGCTTCGCTGAAGCTATGAAGTGGGCCTATGCTAAGAGGATGGAATTAGGAGATGCTGATTTTGTTGATATTTTTGCGGTAAGGAAGGGTTATTTCAGTTCTTGTTTAAATAAGAAATATTCTCTTTTGCCTTCATATTTTCATGGCACAAGCATTTACAGATGTTTCCTGACACAAGCTAACAGTGATAACAAACAAGGAAGATAGAGTTGCCCGGTCTGCAACAAGAAGAATAGGACGTTTTGATAGTTGATCTATAATGTGAGACCAAGACGTGAAAGATAACCCGTATTGTTTGGAAAAAATATAACATTGTTCCCACATTCTGTGAAGATCACATACAGACAGTGAACTTTCTTAACAAAAAAAGTCCAAATATATGCAGTTGAAGGTTAGGTCCGGATTTGCCTGGGCCTTAACAAAAAACATTAATAGAAGACTCTAATTTACTTAATTAGGAATGACTTATAGCCGATTTGACATTCCTATCTATTCCATAGTCAACCTAGAAATGTTGTTTCCTATGATTTTTTTTTATTTTTTATTTATTTTTTTTTTTTTTTGCTAATTTGGATTTAGATGTGGATTTAGAACAATTTTAGCTTGGTTGCCCAAATGGCATCTTTGGGCAACTCGGGTAATTTGCGTAATTCAAGATGGCTCCAAGCACCAGCTTGAAAACTTAACTTTTTATTCTCGTGTACTAGTAAAATGTGTAATAGCTCTTATAATGGGGTTTCCTGTACAACATCAATTAAATATGTCATTCTTCCAATTAAAGTTTTCTTTCAATCTATACCTGTCCCATATTTTCCCTTCTAATCTTCGTCCTGCTCTCCAAACTCTCCTGTCTTCATTTTTTCGGTGTCCATGACCTTTGACACCACGATGCCATATAATAATTCTTCCAGTTACCGTTCATTCTTATGTGCTAGAAGCTGGGTAAAAGCTAAATATGACTTGGATGAACAACAAATAAAAATGGCACTTAGCACTTATGATCCCCCTTATTTATATTTACTTTGTTGAGAGCTATCATTAGGTAGTTACATGTGAAACTTCAAAGGATAGCTAAATCCAGTTATTAAAGAATTTTACATTTTGAAGAGATGCAAGAATGTCTTTTGTCTCCTCCATATACATAACAAAATTACTTTTATATGATAACTGTTGGGTTTGAATGAGACGGCATCTTGGTGACAAGTTTATTGTGAGAGACCAGAGAGCCGACTGACTCGGAAACATGTTGCTGGTCCATGCTCGGCAGTGCATTATTGGAACATATCGTAAAGGGGCAAATGTCATTATGATTATGTTAATGAGAGATAAGAGAAAAAAAAAAAAATTTAACTTTTGAATACCAAAACACGCAGTTACATACACTGAGCACGCTGCTTGGTGGCGTACAAATACTACAAGTAATACATATACAGACAAAAGAAATAATATGGATTCTTGAGAAATATCAATTCTTGATACGATTGCATACATGTGCAAACAACAAATAATAGCAGTACTATGTGAAGTCCTTGAGCCACTTGGGTCTACCGGCGGCCCTTTTTGGCCTACTAACGACGCTGGGCTCCTGCATGGGGCGTGTTACTGGTTCTAAGGGCGTAGGGCTCGCTGAGGTGTCGTGCTGAGGAGACACGGGAGCGCTGGGGGGCGGAGCAATGACTCTCAAGTGTCGTCTGTTCCTTTTTGAGAGCCTGCCGCTCCCGTTGAGCTTGACTGTGTACTGACGATGGGGCCTAGTTTCCGATACTACGCCTGTTCTGTCCCACTGCTTAGTAGTTTGGTTTTGTATGCATACATGGGTACCTAGTTTGATGGGCGGCAGTATCCTGGTGGTATCAAGGGTGCGCATAGCCTCCTGCGATTTTGCCACCTGTAGCTCCCTTCGACGTATCGTCCGTCTCCAATACCTGTCTACTAACAGGTGTCTTTTAGCCGTCGGTACCCCGTCACGCAGCTGGCGACCCGTTGCAAGCTGAGATGGCGACTTGTTAATCTCCCTGAGGGGTGTGTTGAGATATTGGAGTATCGCCAGGGCCGTCTTGTCTGACTCAAGGGCTCCACCTTTTGATGTGTTTTCTCGGAGTAGCCTCTTTGCCGATTTGACAGCTGCTTCTGCCCTGCCGTTGGACTGGGGACACTGGGCTGACGACAGACGGACCTTGACTCCCCATCTCCTGAAGAAGGCCTCCATCTCCTCGCTGGCTAAGTTAGTACCTCCGTCAGTCGATATTTGTTCTGGGGCTCCCCAACGTGAAAAATAGGATCGAAGGTGAGTGCTTATTTTGTTGGACGTGGCGCCACTGGGGAAGTGAGCTACTTCTAATCAACCAGTTAGTCTATCTGCGTATACCATGTATACATTGCCCTCTATTTGAAACATATCTGCGACGACTTGCTGAAAGGGGTATTCTGCTGGCGGCGTGTGCATCATTTCTTCGGGAGGCAGTGAAGGGGCGTGTTTATCACATGAAGTGCATTGGGCACGGCGATGCTGAAGGTTTCCTTCTATTCCCGGCCAGTAGACTGACTGCCTGGCCCTTCTAAGCTTAGAGTCTAGGCCTTGGTGCCCTGCATGTAGGTTAGCGGCTACCTGATGACGTAAATCTTCGGGGACAACCAAACGTATGCATCCTTGGTCCACAGAGTATGTCACCAGATCCTGGTTGATGGCTAGCCGATCCTGAACGCTGAAGAAGGGACGAAGGCAGGAGAGTTCTTGTGACTTCTGTTGGGGCCAATCACCCGCTGCGACCCTAGCAAGCAAGGGCTGATACGCTGGGTCGTTAGACGTGGCGCTCGTAACGCAGTCTTCATCCAACACGATGATGTCCGGTTCCAAAGCGACCACGGTTGCACATGCCACTGCCACCTGAATGTTGTCCTCCAAATCCACGTCGGAAGCTTCGTGGGGTGCTCGCATGGTCGGGCACCTTGAGAGAAAATCCGCGGCAGTGTTCCTTTTTCCGGGCAGATACTTGATGTGGAACTTGAACTGGAGTGTCTTCTCCTTCAGGTTAAACAATCTTGGGTTGATGACGTCCTTAAGAGCCCTATCACCCAGCAGTCTGACCAGTGGACGGTGGTCCATGATGATGGTGAGATTAGGGCACCCAAGTAGGAACAACCTGGCCTTCCGCAAGCACCAGGTGACTGCAAGGGCTTCTCCTTCCACAGGGGCATACCCTGCTTCGGAGGGGGTGAGGTGTCGACTGCCACATAGGGCAAGACGCCAGCCACCTTTGCAACAAAAGGGGCTGTCAGCTGACTGACAAGCACAATACTGCTGAAGGACGACGAAACCAATGCCTTCCTTGCTCCAATCCGTCATGATTATCGTAGGGCGCGTCTTGTCGTAATATGCCAAGCCATCCTTGGCTAATTGACAGATAACCTCTTGTGCTTGCTGGAGTTTGCTACGTAGCTGGCTGTCCCAGTAGACGTTTTTCCCCGTGGGCTTTCTGAGGAGGTCCCTAAAGGGCTCCATGATGGGAGCCGTTGCAAGGAAGGGGGCTAACTGATTCACGAATCCGAACCACGACCTAATATCAGTGATGGAGGGCTTCTCTGGCATGTGGAAGTTACGAATGGCATCTGGTCATTCGTCTGCAGGCTTGTATGACTCCCATCCCAAGTGGTACCCGATGAAGGTAACCTCTCTCTTGCAGAATTTGAACTTCTCGGGCTTGAGCGTAATACCTGCAGAGGCACACGTTAACAAGAATTCATATACGTGCCAGAATGCCTCTTCGATGCTGTGATCGTATAGCAAGGTGTCGTCGATGCATTTATGCTTTCTGGTGATGTCTTGCAGGGCGTCGTCGAACCTTTTTGTGTAGGCGTCGGAAGCCGAACAGTGACCCATGGGTGTTCTACGATAACGATACCGTCCCCATGGGGTGATGAAGGTCGTGAGTGGGCGGCTGCTCTCGTCCAATTCCACTTGGTGGAAACCCCAATGGGCGTCCGCTGTAGTCTTGTATGTGTGTATGGGGATGCTGGAAATCATGTCGAAGGGTGCCGGCGTATGATGAGTCTCACGAAGACATTGGGCGTTGAGGCGCTGGAAGTCTACTGTGCGGCGAGGTTGGCCCGTCTTCTTGGCTACCACAACCATCCTTGCGCACCACTCCGTTGCATCCCCTGCCGGAACTGGTTCTATCACTCCCCTCCGGACGTCCTCGTCAAGCTGGGCCTTTACCTCCTCTTCCCAATGTTTAGGGATTGCTGCCGGCGTGTGACAGGCATAAGGTACGGCATCAGGCAATAAGTGTATGTGGTGCTGCTTGCCCGTCATCACTGGTAAAGGTTCCCTGGTTGTGTTAAAGGTCGTGGATGAGAAGTGACGTAACAACCATTCTTCGAGTCTTGGTATGTTCTCCTCCATGGGTTGGATAGGTATGGTGGCTGGCTTCGTTGTCTGAGGGGAGTTAGGTTGCGGGACTGCCTCGCTAATAACGTCAGCTGATGCAATG
Source organism: Macrobrachium rosenbergii (assembly GCF_040412425.1). Lineage (NCBI taxonomy): Eukaryota > Metazoa > Arthropoda > Malacostraca > Decapoda > Palaemonidae > Macrobrachium > Macrobrachium rosenbergii. The sequence continues at coordinate 41,252,607 of NC_089766.1, forward strand.
AGAGGGGAAGGGTGAGGGAAACCAGGAGGTACTATTCCCAGCTCCTTACAGGCATTCAGCGATATGTAGAAGTTCTTGGCCGCTGGCACGAAGTAAACGTCCTGCTTCGTGTGTCTCCCACCTATTTCAATGGTGCATGCCGTTGATCCGAGGCATCTCACTCGGAGATTAGCTATGTCCCTCAGACCTGTCTGGGGTTGCAACTCCAGGGGTTTTACGTGCAGGCTTGAAAGAATCGTGGGTCCGGCAACGCAGATCTGTGCTCCTGTATCTGCTACGACAAGTGTAGACACCAACCTCCCGTTCCCATGGGAAACACAAGCCTTGACTGTAGGGTGGGGGGAGAGGTGTGTGTCTGCAACAATCACTGAACTCGAGGTGAGCGGCGCTTTCTTCGTGCTCCTGCAACATTTCTGGAAATGCCCTACCTTTTGGCACCCGTGGCACGTCATACCTTTTGCTGGGCACGATGCTCGACCAGGCGAATGACGTCCCCCGCAGTTCCCGCAATGCTTTGCACTCAAGTTACCGCGCAACACCGCGACGTCTGGCTCTACATCATCACTGCCTGTGACGTCATCACTCGATGCACCAGCCGACTCCCTCGCACCGCGTGGGACACTTTCAACGTCTTGGCGAGGAGCTTCAAAAGTACAACACAAAGCCTGAAGGGCATCGACACTTTTAAACGTATCACATGCCTGAAACACATGCCTTTTTAATACAGGATCACTAAGACCTACCATTATTTTCCGTAATAGCATATATTCAGCCAAGCATTCCCCGCATTTGGGACACTGAAAATCACAGTCGGTGGCCTTTTGAGTACACCTTGAGAAATATTCACTCACTGACTCTTCGCGCCCTTGTGCGAGGGCAAAGAATTCAGACCACTGCACCGCCTGATTCGACGACCTTAACACTATATTCCCGATGGCATCCAGAGCCGTGTCTGGAGTAAGGGCATTCCATTTGGCCTCTGAGTACCGAGTGTCCAGTGCACGTTGCAGCGCCGGCACACAGTTGAGTCTAATGTGCAGGACAACATCCTGCGGTGGGAACTTGTTGAGGTGGATCCAACACGTCATCGAACGTCTTCAGGACCTGAACACTGTTGAGGACATCACGACATCACATTTCTCAGGGGCAGCAGAAACAGGGACTTTGCCGGCACGTGGTCCAGAACCGGGAAGGGCATCCTGAAGGGAACGGATGGCGCGTTGCTGGTCTGCAATTATCATCTGTGCTTGTGTCACGGCCCGTGACAAGACCCTTGGCATTGCAGGAGAGCCACGCCTCGGCGTGGCCTGGGGTGGTCGACGTATCAGGGGCATGACTTGGTTCTCATCCTACTCACTGCGCCATGTTGGGTTTGAATAAGACGGCATCTTGGTGACAAGTTTATTGTGAGAGACCAGACAGCCGACTGACTCGGAAACATGTTGCCGGTCCATGCTCGGCAGTGCATTATTGGAACATATTGTACAATAACTAAATTAGATATATGTATTTTCCCATTCATCACAGAGATCAGGAAGACCATCCTCTATAATATATCCTCCTGACCCTCATCCTCCTGATTCGGATCCTCATCATTATCCATATCATAATCCCTAATATCTTTAGCTTGAACATATTGTCGGTTTGTGTGTGGATTGCAACAGCCATCTTCACCATGGCAGTTGCTGTATGATGTGAGTGAAAGATGTTCTTTGTGGCACCCACATATCTCTGAGGTGCACTTCTTATCTTGCATTTTACACTGACACCGGATTACACCTATTATGTCTGGTGGCGGAGGTATACCCTTAGCAATCACAGGAATAGGAATACCATCTTCAATCTCCCATCCAAATTTTGTGATATCAGCTGATTTACCAGGCGGAGCATGGTGGTCTGCTGCCTTCCACAGCATCACTTGCAAATGAGCCCTCAGCACATGGTGCAACAGGTTGGGTGTTGTTGCAGTAAGGGTCATCAATTGGGGTTTTTGTCTTTTTGGTATATAGTGTAAAGCCGGTGGATTCCATAGAATTTCCTGACTGCTGTCCATATAGGGCAAGAAAGAAGGGTTTTGCTGCTTCCATTAAATCAGCCTCTGTAGCACCCACTTCACCCAGTACCTCAGCCAAGCCTGGGAAGTTCCCTCTCAATAAAATATTTAATGCCCTGATCTTACCTTTGTCATATGGATATGAGGCTGTGTCACATCTACTGATGGCATGCATGCCAAGCAGTTGAAGACATTTCGTCCCTAGTTTAGCACAAGTTGCTTTGATATCAAGTACTGTCCCATCCCAACACTCCATTTGGACTTTTTACTGTATGTCCACCCAGTATACCCAATATACTAACAAGACAAACGCATGAGAGTCATTACTAAGCACACGTATTGTACCCTTTTTAATACTTGCTGCCTGAAGGACATAGGAAATCAAGCTGAAGTCTGCCTCATCGAGGCCAAATGCACAATTGTCTGGAGTTTCCATTGTCACATTTCATCAACATTGAAGTTATACATCATGTTAGCCAGTCTCTGCTTGCTGCTCTTGCTTTTCAGAATAACAACTTGTTTTGGTAACGGGCTGGCAATGGAGAGCTCATAGTTGATGATAATGCCACTAGCCCACCATTTTCTCTCATGATCCTTTGTAGATACGACATGGTATTTGTCAAAGACAATGATTTTTTCAGTTCCAGTTGGGTAGTGACTTAGGTGACCATGGATGGAGGCAATTGGATCTGATAAAGTGGCCCCATGCGGCCACACAATATGATAAAATAATTGTGAAATATCGACACTGTCAACATTTATGGGAGCTGGCAATGTCTCAGGCATACCAAGGCATTTGACCAGCTATGACTTGCTACCTTTATGGAGGCAGCCACGTTCATCAATTAGAGATGAGGGCACGACACACAGTTCATAAGCAAAGAGAGGTTCAAGTTTCATCTGCTGACGCTGACCTATCACTGATAGTCGAAGAAAAAGATTCTCAAGGTGTATTACTAGCCTGATTGTGTTTCCTTTGAACTTTTTCTTTAAAACTGACATTGTTTGGATGGACTACTGATTGAGTTGTAAAACCCATCAGGCAGACTTTCTCTAAATTTCCTTTCCACCTTTTCTCCGATCATGAATGATTCAACCACATTCACAAAAGCAGGTGCAATTTGGCCAGTGACAGGATTGTACAGATGAGGGTTGTGGTCTTGCAGTGGATGTGGATACTTCTTAACCTCTGCCTCAATGAGACCATGATCTTTTGCATTCAGTACACGCTGGTGCTTCAACTCCTCTTTTTGCTGTTTTTGTGCATTTTGGCCTGGTGACCAAGCAGAGTACATATGTGTAACATAATCTGATACATGTACATTAATGGGGAAAGCATCAATCCACTCAGTCATGAGCTCAGCAGACAATGTCATGCCTTTGAGAGCTCCTTTTCCAACCTTTATGGCAATCTGCTCACCAAATTGGCCTGCAGAGACAGCATTCCAGTACCCATCATGGTGCTGACAGATAAGATTTCATGTAAAATGTCTGGGTCATGGAGTGTATGCATTTCCAGCAGGTACTGGGTTATATATATTGAGCATATTGCAAATGGCCTGCAAGGAAGAAGTATTTTATCACTCAATCCTGAGTTAGTTTTTTCAAGTAAATGTCACCTTCCCTTTCAGCACATACAAAATGATGAATTAGAAGTGTTGGAATAATGAAGTTGTCTACCCAGTGTCAGCCAGTAGGATGAAGGTGAGCAGTGTCCAGGTACTGTTCTAACTGTTCAAATGTCTTTGGCCCAGTTGATAGCAGACACTTCAAGAATGCTGCTGATACTCCTCGAAAAGCCCTCATTGCTTTCACCCAGGACTTGCCATTAAAGATACAAGTCAACCCTCCATATGCTGCAGCCACATACACTTCCAGACCTGAACCCTGCATCAATTTTCCAATGCAACCAAGGAAAGACTGTATAATATGCATCCTGCCAGGATGTGCAATTACATTAGAGGACTGCTCTGGGTGGTTCCAGCATACCTGCTTGTTCACAACATACAGCTGCATGTCTATGGTGAGGTGAACGCATGTCATTCCGTGCCAACCAGTGATCTCTGCATGTATGTTAGGGTTGTGAGCATTGTGTCGGGTGAGAAGGAGGTGCATCAATCAAAGGACCAAACATTATTATGTGCTTGCAGGTCTGAGTATGCCATTGTCCCTGGCTAGTTGATCATTGAAACCATTCCACTCTATAGCTTCTTGCCGTTGGTCCAAACTGTTCAGCCACTGTGTGTCCTTCTCTTGTGCAGTTACCAAAGTGTGCTGCAGACACTTACCTCTTTAAAACTCATCCCAGTAGTATTGGTAGTTGGGGCTGAGGGAGGAACTACCTTCTTCGGGCCAGTGTAGTGCAGAAGTGCCATGGCTTTAGTATTACCTATTGACTTGACTTCCTTGGATGTAAGCTTACTTATGCCAGGCTTAGTGCTCCCAGTATTAATGATCCTAGCTGGATGCATCTGGAATTCTGTTGCCATGGCATATGTCTCCCTGCGACCATTCGGGGCTGACACCAGCAAATCAAAGTTATCGTACCAGCGAACTATGAGTCAAGCTGATGGAGTTAGCCCCATCATCCTATGCAGAGTAGCATCATTATCGCCAACATACTTTGCTGCCGATTTGTGGAATTGCAACACCTCATCATATGAAACAGTGTATCCATGTTCATGTAAAATGTGAATTAGGTTACTGCTTCCAAACTTGTGATGTAGTTTGACAGCTAGCCCGAGACAGTGTTGTTTGAATGTGATGTTGAATAGACTGTGACAAACTTGAAGAGGCCTTTGTCATTTCCCCATGTGAAATCAGCTTTGAGTGAAATCTAAGCAGTGCTGCACTAGTGTGTTGCCTAATCTTGTCATGGGAAAAATCACCTAGGTCATAACTTTTATTTTTTAATGAAATATCATGTGCCTCATTTTTAATTTTCACTGGCAAAGAATCATTCTTCTCCTCATCTATGGCTTCTGTTTTGACAAACTTCAAGATTTTACCTACAAACTTCTGAAAACCAACAATAGATGCACAACCCTCAACGTTAACTACTACCACATCACTACCTAAATAAGAAACCAGTGCAGTAAACATCTAGATTTTATTAGCTGACCACCGAAATTCACATACTTATCATATAATTCAATGGACGTCCAAGAAGTTACTTTTCTATTAGAGTACATCTCATTGACAATAATTTTCAAAGTTTCAGCATAACTCTGAAATGCAATGAGCAATTTCAACCAAACTTGGTATACAAATGACTTACTATTTCAAAAAGAATACTGTGGGGGTAAGACGTCACTAGCATCAAAAGGCACCAAAGAGGGTGGGGGTGGAAGGGCTTCCCTGAAATGGGGCTGGTTCTGCCAGTGAACGGGGCGGGTTTATGCCTGTAGATTTAGTAACTTTATGAATTTATCATACCTAATTTTGATATACATATGATTTACTATCTGGAAAAGAATACCGTGGGGGTAAAAGATCACTGGCACCAAAGGGGGCTGGGGGTTGGGAAGGGGGAGAGAGAGAGAGAGAGAGAGAGAGAGAGAGAGAGAGGGTGTTAGAGAGAGAAAGAGGAGAAAGAGAGGGGGTGTTAGGGAGAAGAAAGAGAAGAGGAAAGAGAGAGGAGGATTGAGAGAGAGAGAGAGAGAGAGAGAGAGAGAGAGAGAGAGAGAGTATCAGTTGTCATTCAGACTTATCCCAGGTGGTGCTGGGTTGGTCAGCTAGTACTGTAATAAAACTGCCTTGAAAGATCCAGCTCCCTTGACACCCTTTCTTTCACACTACCACTCTGTCCCACCTATCAGGATGTTTTGGTTTTAGTAGTTCACAAGATGCTGCACAAAACAAACACTTGCTTCTTGAAATGGAACTCAGCCACATGTGACCGTCTGACTCTTGCAGTTGGTGTTTGATCAGTGATTTTTGGACTTTCCTTCCTCTTTTTAGACATCTTTTTTTATATGATCCTTGGAGGTAAATGAACAGTAACAGCATTAATGAATTTCTGCTGACGAATGTTCACCTTGAGAGTCTATAATGTTCTGCATTTTACTGCTTTTAGCTTGAATATTCACAGCCATCCAGACTTGCTGCAGGTAGAAAAGGGGCACATCTCTGCATCAAGGGATTTATGTCATCTTGAATCCTGCAAAAGGAACCCTAGAATTAGATTACAAAAATATATAGTCATCTTATTTTCTTTTTATAACATATTTTAGTTACATTCTGTTGGAGTATGCATTATTTTTTAAACCAGATGTAAAACGTGACCTTTTAACACATGAGATTGACCTGCAATCGAAAAAAATGTCAAAAATGGATTCTACACAAAAGAAGACCCATGAAAAGAGATATTGCACAGGATTTTACAATAATGAACAAAGTTTCATATTGCAATATGGCATATGGCGGCCATCTTGGGATTGCAAATTGCCTGAGTTACCCAAAGATGCCATTTGGGCAACCAGCTAAAATTGCTCTATGACCCCATCAGCGACCAAAGCACGAAAAAAAAATTATAGGAAACAACATTTCTAGGTTCAGGAAATGACAAATCGACTATTATACAGGAAGTAATCTGAATTTTCATGTTCCAGAATTAGTTGATTGGTAATAAACTGTAACGAACTGAGTAAGCAAAGTGAATGTCTGTGTTGTGAAGAGGTATTCAGGATATGCTTGAGTGAAGTATAAAAGGAATAACAAAACTGAATTTTTAAACGGATAGCAACATCATTGTTGCAAGAAGGCATAACACTATGACTCAAATATTTCTGGAGGTCATAGGACTACGAGAAACATGTGAAACATTATTATTCAATTTTATACTGAAAAATTATTTTTTTACTTGTAATCTTTATTTCATTGCAGTTATTAGGATTAGAAAATAAACGATGAAAAGAATGACTTATCTCCTATTACTTTCGATGTTCATTCAGCTGGCTAAAAACTTAACATCTGATGAATATGCAGCGGACATCCACGCGCAGATAACAGACGATCGAACTTTCCAAGACCCAAACCATTATGGTGCTGTTACTGCTGTTGATGACGACCATGGGACAGCACATTTCTCTCTCTTATCTCCTGGTGGAGATGCAGTGTCTGTAACAAGCACTATTAATCTATAGTGAGTATATTATGATCATGCTTTTACTTTGATTCCTCATCCCCAAAAAAGATCATCAAGGTTTAAAACGCTTCTACAATTGGGTCATTACGGAAACATTAGGCACCCCCTCGGATCAGTATAGCCTATATGCCTGTAAACATTATTGTTCACTACTACCTTTTGCTTCATCAGATTGTAAATATGGTTACAATCTAACATTATTTTTCCATCTCAAGTGTTAGGCTACAGAATGACAAAAACTTTACATTGCAATCTTAAAACAGACGGCCTTTTTTTATTCGGTAGTTATGCATTACTCTTTGAAACCTTTGCTTTCAAATTGTAATATGAACTTTTCGTTTTTCTTCGTTTGAGTCTTTCGAATGGTTCTAGATCTTTCTTGAATATAACGTCATCTGTTGTTAGCTATTTCAGGCAACTGATATGTGACGTAATGAAAAGGCTTTCAATTTAATTCAACGTCGGGAACAATAACTTGTGACATAACTAATCTGACTGGTCCTTCCGCCAAATACGAACGCAGTGTTTAAGGTTGTTTCTGGTGAAATGTAGACCTTCATTATAATATGTCATGTCATTTCTTAATATCAACCGTAGAAAGTTTTATACATGCATAATATGTATATATATGTATACACACACACACACAAACACACACACACACACACACACACACACACACACACACACACACACACACACATATATATATATATATATATATATATATATATATATATATATATATATATATATATATATATATATATATATATATATATATATATATATATATATATATATACCTTTCTGACCACTGGCTGTTAATTTAATGAAACTATTAATTAAGATTAGCCTTGAACAACGATCACAGTGGTCAACCGTAAACACTAATTAAATACAAATCACATATGAAATTAATGGTAGGTCTCCAATTGAAAGTTCTAATCAATACAAGACTCTACTTTATTTCACACAGGTTAGAGCATTGCAAATAATAGTGCTGACGCAACTGTCAACTCTATGGTAGAATTTAACAGTAAAACGAAATATTACTTCTACTTGCAAAGAAGACAAGTAATGATTACAATTCACAGCACAGTGGCAAGCTGGGGGCTCGGAAAAATGCAAGGTTTAGTTCCCTTGGTAATTCGACTACAATTAAGTATCTCTTGCAAAGCTGCACGTTGCAAGGCCTGCCCACGGTAGGACAGACTTCTCCAGGCAAGTTGGGTAGCAGGAAGACGAAGGTAACAATATAACACGTCTATGAATATAGAATAATTCCAGATAAAAACACGTCTATGAATATAGAATAATTCCAGATAAAGCTTCATGGAAGCGTGGATTCTCTCAATAGCATTATAAGCACATAGGAGGAATAATTTAAGGTTCCCTACGAGCAAGGGACAATTAATTCACGAATTAAATCACACAGGGAAGCACTTTAATACTGGGTAACAGGATTTCAAAGACAATTGACAGAGAGAGAAAAATTGACGAAATGAAACGAAAGATTCAGTGAAAGAAACAGAGGATTGGTATATTCAAATGCTTACAGACGTACCCTGCATTTGTTTTGCAATGTACTGTTGCAAAGATGGCTACAGGCTCTATGCTGCTTTCCTTCAGATCACATGTGACTGCTTGTGGCTCAGGCCGCTTGTGGCCTTATGGGTGCCAGTTCACAGACAAAGGGCCAGCATGTGGCACAGCTGGGAAAAAATCATCAAGAGTTCCTCTTATTGAAACTGAGCAATGACTGAGATCGAGCAGGAGGCTGGTTGGCTTTTATGACTTCTGAATTCACCTGAGGACAAATGTTACTTTTTCCTGCCTTTTCACATCAGCTGATCATCTGAAAGAACATTCTAGAAGCAATACCAGAGCTCTCAAAAATCGGAGGGAGAGAGGGAAAGGGATTAAAATCTAGGGCGTTTGGATGCTTAAGTATTCCCTATTAGACTCCTACCTGGACCTTACCTGACTGGAACACCTCAAAAGTGCCCAGTCACTCTTCTATGGGTAGGGATGGGCTGGCTACCTCTCAAAGTATAGGACTTTGAATCTTAATTCAAGTAAGCAGAGAGACAATGGGGATGTAAATCTGTGACAGCTCTCCATTAAGCAGACATTCCACTCCCTTCTGTCCATGAAGGTCTGTACTAGAATAAGCTGCCAGTCTCGGTTACATTAATCTCTTCCCTTTAACGGATCTTGCCCATGCAATGAAGATAACTAAGGTGATCTACCTAACTTCTAGCAGGATACATAACCTCACTAGCTTACTTAAATTAAGGCCCCTAACACTGACTCAAAGGTGTCTTGGATGGCAATCAAAATGTACTCCTAGCAAAGTTTTAATTTAAAATTGTACATGTCATTAACATTACCTAGGAGCAGGATACTGCAGCACCAATTCATTTGGCACTGATCCTATTATATACAGAATCATTACAAAGCTCAAAGTTCCTTACTCTGTGACACATGCAAATATTTCAAAAGGAACGTGTACATGGTGTCGATGAATGCAACAAAATGTAGGAGTGGATAGGATGTGTCCTTCAGCTTGTGAGGCTGGAGGGCAATTCTAACTCACTCCAACTTACTGACTTTTGGCAGTAGAACCCATGAGAGAGGTACCCAAGTAACCTCCTCTGGATTTGGGGTGCCTGGTATACGCTACTAAATAAGGTACTGTTCCAAGAGTTCTGTAGGAGCTCAATGGCTCTGATATACAGGACAAACTTTATCACTGTAGTACTAACAAAATTAGTTTAATTAAAATTACAAGGTTACTACTACTATTTTACAGGGTCTTGTCTAGGATTTTAGTGCCTCTAAGGTATGTCAGGTGTTGTAAGTGCTTCTCTTGCAATGTTGTAGTACACGGATTTTACTTGATCAGAGACCACTCAAGCTACCTTCTCTGGGTAGGTGCCAGGATCACTCTGTGGTGTAGGCACTAAGCCAATGGGACACAAGTGCCAAGGCGCAAGATCCGTTAAAGGGAAGAGATTAATGTAACCGAGACTTGCGGCTTATTCTGGTGCAGACCTTCATGCACAGAAGGGAGTGGAATGTGCCAATGGGACACGAGTGCTAAGGAGAGCCTTCTGTACCCTTTCCTCTTCTTCTTTGTGTTCCTCCAAGGTTTACTTGCGAAGCTCCCTGGAGGTGATGGAGGCACTGACTCTGAAGAAGGCGCAGGAGTGCCTTGGGAGCGATGTCAGGGAGGCTTCCTATTCCAGCTACTATGACAACTAAAACAGGGGCGGTGAAGTCTTGTGATCCTTAAGCGTACCTTCGGGAGAGTCCAGCTCAGCTGGTTAGTTTTCTCAGTCTTTGTAGAGCAGTCCTCTTTAATCATGGCCCCCTTGGGAACCTTATCTGTCCTGATTAGAGATGGGCCTGGTTTGCTTGGATGTGACCTCTTGGATGTGACCTCTAAGAGGTGTCACAACTATAGGCCCCTCGGCTAGAATGCCTAAGAAGGGGTGACAAACAGCTGCTTCTGAATTAGTGGATATGGATTGCTTGCTGGGGCATCCTAACCAGCTCGTGGAGTACCCTTTTATTTTGCACGTCTTACGGTGGCAATGTGACTTGTCAACTTCCTTTTGCTGTGAGGGAGGAAGTTTCTGGGGGCCTTCCTTTCAGGAAGAGGGAGGAATCAGCTTTGTTAGGTGCTGTGAGTGCCCCTCCTGGCGGCAATTCTGGCATGTGGAACGTGGTCTTGTTGACTGGGGCATGCCATCCAGCATGGCGGTATCCCTGTCTGTAACTGCTACAGTTGATGCCTTCATTGTGAAGGTAGCCAGGCAGTGGAGGGGGTTGGGAAAGAACATCCCCAGGGGAGGTTTTGTCTCAACAGGAACTTGACTCCATGCCTAATAGAACTTACTACAGCAATGCGTTGATTCTGAGTGCCCCAAGGTGTTGTGACCTGGAGCTCAACTGTAGGGAGGGATTTAGTAAAACCCTCTATCCAGGCCAAGGTCCAATGATTCTTCTTGTCTAAAGTGGCACTGGCTAGACTCATGACTTTACAATCAGACAGATTTCTGATGCGGTGTCCACTGTAACCGGGAAATCCACTGGCGAGCTAGAACCATCAAGGGGTGCCACTGCAATTACCTGAATATCAAGCCTCTCAGGGTGAGGAGTGTCAGAAGGCCATGCTGTGGCGGACATGGCACTGATTACATGGACATGCTTGGTAGCTTTGCCATGCTGTGGGCAGGCAGGAAATCTGGCACTATAGTGACTGGGATCACCACAGTCTTTGCAGGGGCCTTTTGGATTGGCTGTAGTGTCAGTAGGTTGTGAGGTTTGCTTAAGGTGGATGGAGAGGAGCCATTGGGCTTCTTGAACAGCTTAGAAGGGTGCTTCTTGGTAGCTCCCCCTTTAAAGTGGCACTCAGATTTTGAATGTCCAGTTTTAAGGCAGTGGTTACAAACTGGAGGTTTGGAAGGGAGTCCGTTCTTTGGGCGAACTGGCCCTGAGAAATGACCCGGTGGCACTATTCATTGGCGAAACGTGCTGGAAGACAGGTGGAAGGTTTCCTAAGTGTCAGCCATATGACAGCCTTCTATGAGTGTCTTGGGCTGCTTATCATTGAGGTACATGGCGAGGGTCATGGAGCACACTGGAAGAAATCCTCCAGCATCATCCGGTTGAACTGGTTCTCGAGTTCCGTGCACTACAGGGTGTTGAGCCAGCTCTGTCCTGCCCGGGTCTCATGATAGGTCCATTCAGCCCAGGTCGGACCAATTTCTTTCGGGAGAGCCCTCCACTGTTGTCTCCATTTCTCCGGTGTAATCTCATATGCCTTTGTTATGGCCCTCTGAACTTCATCCATGTCTCTCATTTAGCCATTATCCAAAGTCTTCTATCTCTTCCAGCCATGCCTCTGGCTCGTCATCAGTCCATGTTGGCATGAGCGAGTTAATGCTGGAAATATTAGAATGAGGCATGGAAGGTGTGGGGTTAGCAGTTTGTTGTTGGGCCAGAACGTCACTGTCTTGTTAGGCTGTCACCAGCCCAAGCTCCTTTTCCTTCAGAGCCATTTCATATTGCTGTTGTTCTTGTCTTTCCTTCTGCTGCTCTTTTCTTTCCTCCCTGTCTTCTCTTTCCTTCCTTTCTCTTTCTTCTTTGGCCAGTTCATACTGCCATTTCTTTTCTTCCTTTGTCATTTCGTACTTCTGTTTATTTCTTCTCTCTCCTTCCTTTCTCTTTCCAGCGTGGCGTCAAGCTGCGTCTGTATCCACTGGGTTAGCTGCTCTCCCGTTAGCCCCGCATCCTTCCCCATATCCATCAAGGTTCTGTAAATTTCCAGCAACATGTTGCTGGGCATTTAAGGTGCATTGAAAAAAGCTAGCAATCGAACTGTGCAAGCGATGGCATGGGACATTCACTCAGCTCTTGGCAGAGTGGATGAGAAAACATGCTGTGAAAGTGTCCCTCGTGAGGGTGATACTTAGGTTAGAATGCATCTGTTAAAAGGTGACTCTGTGGCTGAGTGTGCTGTTAAATGGTCACACTAAATGGAGCAGTCCTTGGTGAGCAAAAGCTTTTTTTGATTCACGGACACTGTAGTGATTCTTGGTATTGTGGGAGACATGCTAATTGTTGACACTCAGTGTCTGATTGCACAAGTGCAGTTGTGTAAAACACAAGACTCTTCTTTGGGTTGCACTGGTGTGCCTGAAGGTACCGAAGAATGGCACTAGTTAACCGTACAATAAACTGTTTGAAAGGAAATGTCACTCCTCACGAAGCAGAGTGCATGCAATGCATAGCAGGGGAAGGTAAG
>NC_089766.1:41270620-41288120 GCF_040412425.1 Macrobrachium rosenbergii
TGTTTGCTTTACTTCCACGAGCAAAGTCTACCTTCTCTCACACACTACGTAGTGGTATGACAACAATTTTCACAGTCGCCTCTGTCACCTTTACCCTTTCACAAAGAAACTATTATTTCCCTAGCTAATTTATTTAAAACTTTTCCCTGGAATAGAGTATTCATTACAAACTTTGATCAGCCACGTAATCACATTTTTACCACCGCCACAGCTTCAGGTGTCTTTTCACACTTGAACCTTTCAGTATTTTCCTCCTTGCACGCTCAGCATCACTTCTACCATCACTTTCAAGTTTATTCTAACCCTTTCCACTTTCGAATAATTCAGATCCAAATTTTCATTATTTTCCACATTCAACAATTCCACTAAAAGCTCATTCCATTGGACTGCAGTCTCTCCTATCAGTGTCTCTCCACTGGAATCTTTTTTTTTTTATTTGTTCATTAATCTATCTTGATTTTGCCTGTCTCTAGTACAAGTTCTTATTCCTAAGAATCTTTTCCCACTCACTTTTCTCTTGACTACTTCTGCATCTGTCTGTAACCCCTCAGGTATCTTTTTTAAAATGTAACTGCATTTCACTCTGTCTTATTTTTCCTCTTCTGCATCATCCTTTTTCTATCCTTCTTTGCCTTAATACACGTGACTGCTCTGTATATCATAACCCCATTTCAGTATCTTTCCCCTAAGTCCATTTTTCATCCACGTTTTCTATATATTATATTTTCACATCCTTATCAACTCACTTTTATAATTACAGTTATGGCCACCTTTCTATCTCTTGCTTTCCAACTACAACTGATATTCTCTATTTGCTGTCATCAGATGACGATCAAATACACCGCCCTTATATCAGTCAGCTTGTTCACCAGTCTCCCTTGCACTGACATGATATCTAACTAGGGATTTTCTTCTTTTCTCTCCTAAGTACACCTACAAATATTCTTCTGTAGAAGAATTTCAAAAATTCAAGCCTCCTTACAGCCTTATCACCAGAAGACTGTTTCTCTTATCATTTATTCCAGAAACTTCATACTTATCAAGAGTGCCATCTCTTTCTATAATGAAATTTTGCATTTCAACCCCTTAACTTTTTCACCTTTTCTCAGTTTACAAATGCAGCAAGACACAGACACATTCTCCACAAAGCGATCTATTTCACTCTCGTTCTTTTCCATAATGGGAGAGAACGACTTAAAGTATGGATGCAAATGTAATCAAGAAATTGGATGATAAACAGCTGAGATTTAAAGATGCAAGTGTGATTAGATAAATCTGGATAACAGGAAGGCTCTGAAAAAATCAAGGGCAGAAAAAAATGTTCCCTCATTTAAGGGTAAAAGTTAAAGATTGGCGAACTTAGCTTGTAAATATCAAAATTTTTTCTAAGAGCTGTGTTTGGTGAAATTGTTTTAACACATTCATAATAGAGACTATGGAGCATTATTCCACAACTGTTCAGTTTTGTGAGTAGTTTATGTTTCAAATTTCTTTTACGTGAAATTTGAAATGTCCCTGACTAACCAAGGACTAGGGCTGAATGAAAGTAAAGTTGTAGAGCAAAGATAAAAGAAACACAAACTTCCACAGCTTCTTAGTAGAAAAAAAAGGTACTAAGCAGAATAACAGAGGCTTTGTTTGTATAGTCTGTGGAACAGCAGATGCGGTCCATTATACGGTCCATGCTATCTGGGCGACGGAAGTCCTCTCATTCAGGTCGGTGGAAAAGCTATCAGCATTATACCCAAAGAAAGGGCATAGAAGGCAAGGTTTAAACAACGGGTATGCAAAATTTACTTATTTATTGTTTTGAAGAAAGGATAAAAGAAAAAATCTGAAGCTGTAGTAACTGTGATGGAGTAAGGAATTTATGATACTAATTAAAGCTCCTAGTTTCTTAAAAGTAGAGTAAATAATTGCATTTGATGGTTTCTTCAGGTTAAACTCGATTTTTGAGAAAGCAGAGAACTGAATTTAATTAGCATTCCAAGGCCAAGGGGAACTGACAAAAAAAAGAGTAGAATTATGAATAGTTTTACGCGAGTAGCGCTTATGCTTGGAAAAATAAGATGACACTAGCCATTCAAATTCAAGTTAAGAAAATTAATAGATAAGTTAAAACTTTAAAAAAAGAATGATAAAACAACCATCGAAACTTTCAGTTTTGGCGCGGGCATTAGATCGGAACAAACGGGGATTGTTCTTAATGATCAGATGAACGATTTCTCGGCTCCCAATATCACAAGCTATTTTGGTATTCCTCCTTCACCTGCCAATTTTATTCGGCCAGGTAAGCGTGCAGTTTTTGTGTGTACTACGAAAATTGTATATATCTAAACGGTGAAAAGAAAAGTGCATGAAATCTTGAGGTGTACGTAGTCAAGCAATCTTCTTTTCCTCCCAGGAAAGAGACCTCTGTCTTCCATGTGTCCTGCAGTATTTGTAGATTCTAAAGGAGACGTTCGTCTGATCATCGGCGCTGCGGGAGGAACTAAGATTTCTTCTGCCGTGGCGTGGGCGTCACTTCGTAATCTCTGGCTAAAACAGGATATCAAAAAGGCCATCGATGCTAGAAGAATCCACCATCAACTCTACCCAATGACACTGAGTTATGAAGATGGCATTACTGATGTAAATCACCATTCCGTCTCATATTCCGTTTCCTAAAAGTCTTTGAGCTCAAAAATTTACTGCGAATTTCACGTTATCTTTTGCTCATAACTAATTTGTGTTTTAGATGTTCAAGAGAAGTATTCGTATTCTCTCTAATAAACCATCACACTATGTGCAAGTTCTAGCCAAATATCACATGATGAGATGGTGTGAGCAGTTTTACATTAAATTTGTCTTTTTACTGTAGCTTAGGGGATATACCTTAATAACAGGCACTGATAAAGCTTGGCAACTATGAATCTATTCAAGTAATGAGAAGAAAAATATTACAGTGCTGGCAAGTACAAAATGTTCCAGAAATTCTTCTTTAGATTTTTATATTGTAGATATAAAATTTATGCAGTTTTTTTTTTTTTTAATAGTTAAAGTAAACATATACTTTACAAATTTCATTTATAGTTATCTCAAACCAGGTTCTTAATGATAAGAGTGACTTTTAAAAGATGGAATTATTAAGCATAGGGTGAATATTCCATTGGTCTAAGTTTTATACTACAAATTAAACTTTTATTTGTATTTAGAGCTTGGGATGCAAGACTAAGCTTTTCTTTGAAGAAATTATCAAGAAGGTACTTCATGATCTGCTTGCTTTAAAAGTATCACGCGACAGAACATCAGTGACTCAACGATTGTTGGTGCAACTTCCATGAAAGTCAGTCAGAAGAGAGCAAAATGTATATACAGTCTAGGTTTTATTTATTTATAGTTTTCTTACTAAATGGAATTAGTGAAGCTGAGTTTTTACATATTTGTTCACCATTTACATATTATGTAGTAGCTTTTCTTCATGTGCCCTTTGGCGTATATGCCTAGATCACACTGAGCCGTCCTGACCACTGCTGATCTGATTTTAGACTGGAAAGGACGCCCCTGTGCCCTGTGGTCATAAAGTGTCTTGACACCCGACCCACCCAGGGTGCCCTCCCTGCCAGCGACTTTTTCCAGTGATTCGTACCCACTGGGTACCTTTTTAATTCAAGTCTACTCTCGCCCAGCCGACGTCCTTTCCCAATTTGCCAATGATCATCCACCTTACTCTGGCACCCGCAAGGCCTCTATAATTATGATCAGCTCACGTCTATCTGCAAGTTTTTACGGACTGCCCTAAAGCAAGAGCGACTGCCAGCACATGGCTGGCTTAATCTAGAAAGAAAGAAGCGTTACTTAAATCAGTCCAGTGAATAACATTGGAAATCTTTTGCAAAACAATTTAAAAAGACGGTGCAAGTAAAATGAACTCTGGTGAAAGAAGAATACGCAAAACAATTAGCGGATGAAAAATAGAGAGAGAAATATCAAATATTGTATGATTTTGTCTTAAAACAGATATATAATTACAGGGTGAATGTATCAAGGACTTTTCGATGTTTGGGAGAAAATTGAGATGGTCCAGTGATGAATACATGTTATATATTTATTTAAAGTTTTTACCTCGATTACATTTTTTTTCGTGCTTTATTATTTTTCACATTTGATTTTCCTTATCAAACTTCAACATAACTGTTATCGAAAACAGAGAGTGAATATTGAAGAGCATCAAAGCCTTCTGACACTTATTGCTGTTTCGTTGCGAAAGGCTCACAATAATGGCTCAAACGGAGAAATTACATTTCACATGATTATTTGTCCCACAAATTACATCAGAAAGTTAGAAATATATAAAAGATAAAATGTCATTAGAATGAACATAGAGTGCCTGAGAAAAACGGCTTAGAATTGTAACAGTCTTACAAACCAGTAACTGCTCCCAAACAGTTCCCCTTTTTTCAAATATGAAGTGTCACTTGAACATGATTCTGCCACCTTTTAAGTAGTAGCTGAAGTTGCTGAGATGTAACCTGGAGTCCTGGGTGAAGCTACAAGTCTTAATGGTGGGCCACCTGAAATGCCCCAGTAGTTGCAACCACTGTCCGACAATCGCAGTGTAGGCATGGCCACGGGGCACCACCGCAGGCCACCTTTGTCCTTATCACTGGTGATAATCGTAATTGGAAGTTACCAAGCGGTGGCCTCCTCCGAGCATCTTCTCCCTCAGCCGATCCACTCCTGGTTCGCTATTTTAATGTAATCCAGATGCACGACATTCACCATTTTCTCTCGCTCTCTCTCTCTCTCACACATATACATATACATACATAACACACAACACACATATACATACACACATATAAGAGGGAGAGATAAATGGTGAATGTCGTGCACCTGTATTACATTAAAACAGTGAACCAGGAGTGGCTCGGCTGAGGGGGAAGATGATCGGAGGAGGCCACTGCTTGGTAACTTCCGCTTACGATTATCACCAGTGATAAGGACAAAGGCGGCCTGCGGTGGTGCCCCGTGGCCATGCCTACACTGCGATTGTCGGACAGTGGTTGCAACTACTGGGGCATTTCATTGGCTCACCATTAGGACTTGTAGCTTCATCCAGGACTCTAGGTTACATCTCAGCAACTTCAGCTACTACTTAGAAGGTGGCATAATCATGTTCAATTGACACTTCATATTTGAAAAAAGGGGCATTCTTTGGGAGCGGTTACTTGTTTGTGAGACTTACAATTCTAAACAGTCTTCCTTAGGCACTCTATGTTCAGTCTAAATCTTCAGGAAGGACTGAAAAAGCTGGAAAAGTCGCTGAGGGGGCACAAGTAGTCGTGAAACCCCTTCCTATTACAACCTTTTTTCATTCCAAACAATTATTGGTAGTTCTGAACAGATCAGCATGGAAAAACCTTTACCATGTTCACGACCTCTCAGGTCCCTCCTAGATTCGCTGCTGCCATTGCCTTGTCTTCCTAAGATCCTATAAGGTCTTACCAGACCTTATAGGAGGTCGAGAAAGGTTAGGCTCCAAATCTGCTAAGTGAGACCTAGTCTTTATATTTCTTAGGTTAGTTCACTCAAAATTTATACTTCTGGGAAATTTCGACTTAAGGATGCACACATATATATGTCACGAATAGAAAGTAAGTTGGGGTTAGTCTTAATTGTTTCTTTCTCTCTCTCTCTCTCTCTTCTTGCGTTTGGATGAATGCATGTGTGGAATCCTTATGTCATTAACACATATTGTGTCATTTCAGAAAATCGTCTCGGGCCTTAAGGAGATCGGACATGATACCAAGAAGTTCAGCGTTGGTGGTGCTGTCATCTGCGCTGTAGCTCGAGGAGAAGACGGGAAACTCTACGCCAATTCTGACTTCAGAAAGTCGGGAGAAGTGGATGGATTCTAGAGACTATAAATTCCAGTCTAAGATTTAATTTATCTTCATTTTATTTTTTTGAGTACATCTTAACCCATTAATGGATAAAGTTAACCACTCAGTCAATTGTTATTATTTTTTGAAGTTTTAACAAGACTGGTATAAGTAGTGTACCTGCAAAATTTCTGCACTGCAGCTTTATTAGTTTATGATATATAAGGTGTCCAATAAATTGGACACTGTCCACTTGGACGACTAAAAAAAACATATCTGTAATACATGCCTGTATGTATGTGTGTTAGTAAGGAGTTAAATAATATGAACATATAGTACTGAACATTTTATTTCCTTTGAAAAATATATCTTTTTTGCACAAAACTCATGAAAATTAAAGAAGCAAACCACCAAAAAGCTATTGAATCGCAAAAGAAAAACATGAAAAAATGCCATCTATTTTGCGTGATACATTTTGTGACACACTGGATGTGATTTACTGAGTGTGATACATTTTGTGACACTTTGGATGTAACCCTACATTACATTTTGTGCAGGAGAACGTTGCCTTTCCGCTGCAATTTGCACACCTCCGTAAATTTGAAGATTCTAACCAATGATTGAGACCATCATATCTAACAGCTCTGTGTAGAGTAGGAGCTGTTTTGCCTTGTAGGGAGGGAGAACCATTTGACTTCAAAATAGCAATTGCAAGATTTCTTCGAAACTGAAGCAGCTGTGAGTTGCCATCTTTAGTCTTCCTCCACAAAAGCCATGCATTCACAACTGTGACGTCAAAGAAATATGCAAAAATTGGCCACCACCATTTCCTTTGTCTCATCCTTGTCCGATAAGCTGCCACCATTTGATCCATTAGGTCTACTCCCCTCATGTGTGTATTGTAGTTTTTTATGGCTACTGGTTGTGGATGTTGATTTTTTTTCCTTTGAATACCTTTGTGTTGTACCGAGATCTGGTGAGTCAAAATTTGATGCAACTGTCACTACATTATTATCTCTATACTTCTGTACCATAATGGAGTCTGTGAACATCATTTCTACGCTCCCTTTGTTTTTTTTCCGAAATTGTGCCTTACTAGGCAGAGGACATTTGGCTATTCTGTTTTCCCTAGCGGTGCCTGTAGCACAAATTCTTATCTGTGTGAGGTATTCCCGCAGTTTGTAAGAAGTAAAATAGTTATCAACAAATATTTTGCATCCAGCATTTTGAGGGATCTTTGCTTTTAGAAGCAGTTTCTTTACTGTTTCTCCCCCTACACCTAACCCAGTATTATCAGTGACTTCCTTACATTTACCAATGTAAACATCAAAGGCATACATATAGCCAGTGGATGAGCACAATGCCCAGTTTTTATACCCAAATCTTATTGGTTTCCCTTTGATAAACTGTTTGGCATAATGTCTACCGAAATAGGGAATTATAGACTCATCAACTGAGAGGTTTTCATCCAATGCTCCTAAATCAAAAAATTTCTTGTCAAGATGGTCTAATAGTGGCCTAAGCTTGTAAATTATCATTGAAATGAATATGGTGAAGAATTGATTCAAATCGTCTGCGACGAATGGCATCTGACAGACAGGTGGGGGTGTCACTTTCTCGTGACCAAAACATTCTTTTGTTTGGGTATTTAGCATAACCAGAAAGAAGCATGCCACCAAATATAATCCATAACTCATTTTTTGTCATGTTGAGTGATTTTTTTTTTTTTTCGAGCATACAGATTTGTCTGGCTAACAATGTGCCCCATAAAATCATCTGCGAAGAATAACTTGAATAACTCAACTTCATCACTAACTGCTAGCACATCATCATTCATTGTCATTATATCAGGGTTTCCTTTATTTATATCAAGGATAGTAATAGGGACAGTCTCCTTCCACACAACTTCTTTGGTTAGTTTCCTCTGTTTTGTGTTTAGTTTCCTTGAGCAATATATATATATATATATATATATATATATATATATATATATTATATATATACATATATATATATATATATATATATATATATATATATATATATATATATATATATATATATATATATATATATATATATATATATATATATATATATATATATATAATATATATATACATTATATATATATATATATATATATATATATATATATATATATATATATATATATAATATATATATATATATATATATATATATATATATATATATATATATATATATATATATATATATATATATATATATATATATATATATATATATATATATATATATATATATATATATATATATATATATATATATATATATATATATATATATATATATATATATATATATATATATATATATATATATATATATATATATATATATATATATATATATATATATATATATATATATATATATATATATATATATATATATATATATATATATATATATATATATATATATATATATATATATATATATATATATATATATATATATATATATATATATATATATATATATATATATATATATATATATACATATATACGGAATCTATTGGTCACTTTTTATTCCTCGAATTCTTCACACTTTTTGGGTACGCTTGTCACTACAAAGCGTTAGATTCAAATGAAAGAAATTTAAAGTAATTATGATGTTTGGTAGCATGATTCGAACCCGCATCCAGAATATCAGAATGAAGCCACATTGCCGACCTGACCACGAGAATATTTACATACTTCTGTATCCTCTTTCCAGCCAGATCAGTTCATATTTCCAATGGCCATCTATACACTGGTCATTCCTTCGTTGCTACACTAAGTTAGGGATAGCAAAAATACAAATTACAAAAAATATCGGCCATTTACTCACCCAGGCAGGCGATGTGCAGTTTTCTTCAGTGACATGTTTCAGATAAATGACCATAAACAATATGTTAGGTGGCATATTCTAAAGAAAACCCGTTGAAATCGTAGAAAATGTATTGGGGTAAACTGTGTTAAAAATTTAAGCCCAAAAAATTTGTTGTTATAAAGACTTTTCGGTTTTACCAGCGTCTAAAAAATTGGATGCCATCCACTAATGGGTTAATTTAGAAATTTCATTAACAAGATTTGTAAATTGAATAAAGTTGTTTACTTGATAATAATATTCTATTAGTCCACTATATATAAAAAGTATATATATATATATAGTGGGTTAGTGACATATATATATATATATATAATAATATATATATATAATATATATATATATATATATATATATATATATATATATATATATATATATATATATATATATATATATATATATATATATATATATATATATATATATATATATATATATATATATATATATATATATATATATATATATATATATATATATATATATATATATATATATATATATATATATATATATATATATATATATATATATATATATATATATATATATATATGCGCTTGAGGGCAATCAACAATCTCTTTTTTCCATATGCTTTTATTTACCCGAAACACAACCCTTCAGCTGTTTACAGATCGTCCAGTCTGCTTCCGTAATGCTGGTAAATCACAACTCCTGCTATTTAGGAAAATGTCAGTAATATGAAACTTTCCACCCAAGATGTGACCAAGGCTAACTGTATAAAAGCCAAGTGCTGTTCCGTAAAGAAATTATACAGTTAACTACCATAAGTAAATGGCTGGGATATAAGTAGCTGTTAACTATATACAATTTAATAAGCGATTTTCTTAACTGTAGCACCTCTTAGGCACTTCTGCGATCTTGACTGCTCATACGCTACACATTCCCACCCGCTTTAGTTGACGATGCCCTCATCGTACTTCTCCTTTCATACCTATGCAAGAAATACCGGCGAACACGAACCATCTAATCAACACGGTAAACTTGTTACTGACTATCAACAGAAGCTTCTTATTTATTTGCAGGGGAAGAAAAATATGCTTAACACTTTTCTCTCTTTTGTTTCAACCTTTCAGACCTCCTTAACCTAACTGGTTGTATATCATTCCCTACAATGGTGGGCGTTTGTTCAGTCTCAACATCAGTTGTTTGTGAATAGCTAATACCAAACCTCTTCAGAACCTCTTCCATATTTGGCATTGACACTTCATCCTCTGACTGATCATCCACGTCCTCATTTTCCAGAACCTTTTCCATATGAGATACTGTGAGTTCTTCGTCCGACTGTCTATCCTCTTCGTTTATCCTTTTATCATCTTCTGTTATACTGATAGGCCTAACATTAGATCTATGTATAACCTTACTTTCATACCCAACAGGCCTAATTTTTGAACAGACCACATCTGTCATCCAGCACCTCCTCGATAACCCATTCATCCCCTTTATATTTATCCTGCAGTTTAGCTCTCCCTATAATTTGATTTTCTTTTAGGAGTATTTTCTGTCCCACTTTCAAGTCATTCGTTGTCGAGTTCTCTAGTATTCGTTTTGCCTTACATTTCCAATTCCTATCTGTATTGCTTCGAGCCATTTGCCAAGTCTCCTCCTGGATCTGCCATTGATGGTCTAGCCAAGCTAACTCTGGTGCCTCCATGTCTAACGAATGAGGCTGCTTTTTCCAAACATCTACTGATAATTTAGGCTCACGACCGAACATCAAATAAAAAGGAGAGTATCCCGTTACTGAATGGGGTGTCGCATTATAGACAAATATTAAGCTCTGTATATAACGAGGCCATTTCCTTTTCTTTTCTTCACTCAGAGTTCTTAATAAACCAAAAATAGTTCTGTTAAATCTTTCCACCATTCCATTCCCTGAGGGTGATACGGAGACGTTCTAGTCTTATGAATGCTAAATTTCTTGCAAATTTCTTGACCACGGTACTTTCAAAATACCTTCCTGGTCGTTATGCAACGTATCAGGAACTCCAAATTTATAAAATATGTCCTTTATCAATAATTTTGCGACCGTCAAAGCTTTTTGATTCTTAGTTGGAAAAGCCCACACAAATTTGCTAAAATGATCAATGACAACTAAAATGTGCTCCATTCCACAACTCGACTTTTCGACAGAGCAAAAATCCATTGCAAGTAGTTCAAGTGGTCTAACAGTGGTGATATTTACGGGTAGTCTTTGAAACTGGCATTTCGGGTTTGGTCATTAAGCAAATCTTACATTTCATTATGTAATCACGGATGAAACCTCTCATTCCTGGCCAGAAAACTCTGCTCTCCAATAATTTCCAAGTTCTTTCAACACCCTGGTGGCCAAACAAATCATGCATTTCATGCAGACATCTGACACGCAGGTCCACCGGTAATGCCACCCTGTATCGATAACTTCCCACGGAATCATCATCCACTTTGTATAGAACACCATCAATTAACTGTAAATTTTTCTCTCTCTTTTTCCATTGTTTTAACTCCTCCAAAATTGAAGGTTCTTTAACGTCCTCCGTCCTCCCTTCCAAGTATTTTCTTAATGATCCAATAACTGGGCAGGATTTTTGTTTGTTTTCTAGATCCTGCCACTCTAACCAAGTCTTTAGCTCCATAGCTCTAATAACTCCATCATATTCGTGAGGTTCTAACCATTCATCTCCTACGCCCTCCGTTTCAATTTCATCCCTAGTCTGTCGGGACAGTATGTCAGCTCGGCTATTTTCTCTCCCAGGTTTAAATCTGATTTCTAAATTGAACATTTCCAAATCAGCAACCCACCTTTGCTCTGTATTATCAAGCTTCGCTGAGGATAAGTGACTCAGAGGACCATTGTCAGTAAACACAAGGCATATTGCTCCTATCAAATAATTCTTAAATTTGTCAACCACAGCCCATTTTAGCGCGCATAGTTCAAGCTTTCTAGAACTATAGTTTCTCATATTTAACTCGTGGGGTTTTAGTGACCTGCTCACAAATGCAACTGGTGTAAATCCTTCCCACTGTATTGCGACAGCACAGCACCTAGCCCATCGAAACTAGCATCAATTTCTAACACGAACTCTTTCCCAAACACAACTCCTTGCAACACAGGGGCTTTCGTTAATGCAGATTTTAGGTTTACAAATGACTCTTCTTCATCTTCTCCCCACTTCCTACAACTTTTTCTGACGATTTGACTTTTTGTTCCACTTAAAAGTCTATTCAATGGTTTGGCAATTTGTGCAAAGTTCTTTACAAAGCGTCGATAAAAGTGCAAAATCCTAGAAATTTCCGTACATCTTTTACCGTTTCAGGTCTTTTCCATTCACTGATAGCTTTAATTTTCTCTGGATCTGGACTTATTCCTCCTTACTTACTATATATCCTAAATATCTCACTGATGTTTGCAGAAAAAAACACTTAGAGGCTTTTAACTTTATGCCATACAAGCGTACCCTTTCCAATAGCTGCTTAACTCTCCCAAAATGTTCTTCTATGGTTTTAGAAAACAAAATCAGGTCATCTAAATAAATTATCAAAAACTCAAAACTAAAATCCCCTAGGATATTTTCCATGCACCTTTGGAACGTGGCCGGGCTATTTGTCAACCCCATAGGGCACCTACGATATTGAAAATGACCCCAGGGGACGGAAAAGGCTGTCTTTGGCCTGTCTTCCTCTTTCAGCAATATCTGGTGATAACCTTGAGCCAAATCAAAAGTTGAAAAGAATTTGGCACCTTCCAATGCATCCATAGTCTCTTGAATCCTGGGCAACGGAAAAGCATCTTTTATGATTTTCTTATTTAGTTGTCTGTAATCAATGCATAGTCTAAGACCGCCGCCCTCGCTTCCTAACTAGAACTATTGGAGCAGCATATGGACTTTTGCTCTCTTCTATTACGCCCCTCTCTTTTAAATCTTGTAATAACAGTTTAGCTTCAGGAATTAGAGCTGGTGCTATTCGTCTGTAAGGCAATTTAACAGGTGTCTCATCAGATATTCTTATTTCATGTTCCCACCCTCTTATTAATCCTAGATCAGAATCATCAGTCTCAAAGCAGTCTCTATATTCGTAAATGAGTTTGTCCAATTCTTCAAGCTCAGGTTCTGCTAGTTCATTTTCATTCACCTTTATGCCCAATCTCTCCTAAATTCCCGTCTACTTTCCTTTGATGAGTAATTACACTCTGAAGAATTTTTTAATTTTTTGTTCTCTACTACAGCTAAATCCACTTTTGCTATTTTTGATAGTTTTTCAATTACTATATCAGTGTCTAACCAGTTAGCGACACTTATATACCCTACACCCCATTCACACACAGTAAATCCTGGTATCGCCTTCAATCCTGGCTGTAACCCATTTATTTCTTCATTCTCAATGTCTTCTATCGCTATATATTCTTTAGGTACATTCTTTAGTTTCTCTACAAAAATTTTGACCATTTTCTTACTCAATTTTGGCACTCTCCTATTCTGCTGGTCGAAACATACCGCATATCCTAAATCCTCTGATAACCATAACCTTAAATTATGCTCAACCATTCGCATACAGCAATCCAAGCTGCTCTCCATTTCACTAAATTCACCAGTTTGCTTACGTTCTGAACCCAAAACTCTATTCACACCCCATTTCTCAAAGACAGTTGTTAGAACATTCATACCTAACAAACAGTCTTGTTTAGTTGTTTTTCCTAATCCCGAAATTCCGTCTTCAGATTCCTTTATATAAAACAAGCAGTTTTTAATCACTAATCCATTGACGCAAATGTCAGTAACCACGTGCCCAACAATACCTATTTCATTTCCATTCATATCGAATATAGTTGTAACATATATATATATATATATACATATATACGGAATCTATTGGTCACTTTTTATTCCTCGAATTCTTCACACTTTTTGGGTACGCTTGTTACTACAAAGCCTTAGATTCAAATGAAAGAAATTTAAAGTAATTATGATGTTTGGTAGCATGATTCGAACCCGCATCCAGAATATCAGAATGAAGCCACATTGCCGACCTGACCACGAGAAGGTCAGGTAGGCAACGAGACCTTGTTTGGACACTAGATGTGGGTTTAAATCATGCTACCGGACATCAGAAATACTTCGTGTTTCTTGCATTTGGATGTAAGGCTTTGTATTGACAAGCATATCCAAAGAGTGTGAAGAATTCGAGAAGTTAATATATATTAATATATATATATATATATATATATATATATATATATATATATATATATATATATATATATATATATATATATATATATATATATATATATATATAATATATATATATATATATATATATATATATATATATATATATATATATATATATATAACACAAACACATACACATATGTGTATATATATTCAGAGTAGATGATGGTGCACGTTGATGGACTCAACTGTGAGAAGAGGAGTGTGTGGGGTATACATACAGTATGTCATGATTTGGTTGAAGCAAATAGGTGAAAGTTTCTAATTGGGCGTAAAAGGGAGGAGATGTACTTGTAAAGGCAGTCAAGACGAGGCAGTCTGATAAGAAGGAAGGAAGAGGAACTCGATGAAAAAAATGGGATAGAGTTAAAGACAATTATATTCCGTACACTCTTCATATACTCCAGTTGGAGTATATAAAGTGAGTGAAATTCCAGATGGATCTTGAAGTCAGAAAAAGTTTATGTGCCCTCAGGAAGGTGGGAAGAAGGAAATGAAGTCGGTGAATGGTGGGATAAGAAATGAGAAGTCTAGTAAAAAAAAAAAAAAAGACTGCTTAAAGTGCCATTTCAAGACAGAGGGAAACAGCACATGCAGACATGCGGGAGGATGGATAAGGTGGTCCAGAGGAGGGGAATAGGAAAAGCAGGCCTCTTATACAGTTAGAGGGGGCAAGTTAACTATGATGGTACTGTGGTCGACTTATAACGTATGCGACTCGTAACAAGGTCGACTCGAATCCTGGTCAACTCATCCCAAGGGCATTACTGATTAGCTCTGAAATATTAGATAATTATTTATGAACTTATGAATGGGAGCGACTATGAGTTGTACAGTACTCTAAACCACCGAGTTCCCTTCTGTTTTCACAATATATAAAACATCTCGTCAAATAGTAACTTTAACAACAACAATATAAAAAAAGCGTGTTAAAACTTACATCTGTTTCTCTGTCATTCAAGGAGAAATATTCCTTTTGCATTTAGCCACTAAAACATCCTTGGCCTCGGGTCCTACAGTATGGGTTCATCACCAATGTTGAAAATATCTTGCTTGGATTGCGGAGAACTAAATCTTAGGTTAACTCACTATAAATATTAAGGTGGAACGGGTCAAAAGAATAATGCTTTTTTTTGCAAATGAAAAATCACAAATACAAAAACAAGATGCAATATATTGCCGTTAGAGACCTCTTAAGACTTGCATGAATAAAGCTAGCAAATTAATTTAACATTCATTCAAATCCAGGTCCATTGATGCTTGACCCATCTCTGCACAAGATGTTCACCGATTTAAAAGAGAAACTAAACATTCTCAGTAATACTTGCTAATATTCTTCGCTGCTCCTTGGTTAACCAAGAAGCTGTTCCTTATCTGAAGATCATCCTCATCAGTAATGACATATGTGTACATAAAATGTTTAAACTTACACACGCACACATATGCACACACACACACACACACACACACATATATATATATATATATATATATATACATACATACATACAGACATACATTATACACACACATAAGGCTATATATATATATATATATATATATATATATATATATATATATATATATATATATATATATATATATATATATATATATATATATACTGTACTTGGATTCAAAGACTGAAGAGTCACTTTTGTACTCCGAAAGAATACTTCGATTCTCAGATGTAATTATCTTCATAGCAGACGTGAGTATTACACATTTATCCTATATAATAAGTTGTAAATTCTGCGTATCAAATATCAGTCCCACTCACTTAGTACAAAATTTGAATACATTTGACACTGACACTATGCTAGTACAATGAAAAAAAAAATTAGAAATATAATTCTAGTTTTTCTTTTCCCAACGATAGAACTTAGAGCATTAGTTTCCCCTCTTGATAATAATGAAAATGTTATGGTGTTCTGGCAACGTTGGGCAATGCCTCTGTTCGTTTGAAAAGCACACAGATCCACACTAGGTTCCATAGCCGTAGGGCAACGGTGCATGTTGGCAGAAGCTAGTTTAATCTAAACCAACCAACGTTAGAAAGTGATTTTTAACTAAGGTGTACAAAAAGAGTAATTTATTACAGTATTATCTACGGGAAAATCTGGATTATATATATTTGTACATATGTATAGGAGTGCAAATATTAAATACATACATACACACACACACACACACATATATATATATATATATATATATATATATATATATATATATATATATATATATATATATATATATATATATATATATATATATATATATATATATATATATATATATATATATATATATATATATTGGTACTTGAGAATATGGCAGTGTCTGAAAAACAACGAGGGTTGGCTCTAAACAAAAAAACTGTATCATACCAGCCATTGACTTATTCACACTCTAAAGTGCTGAATCAGTGAACCCCAGTACTCAAAATTCCATAATTTCGTGGACATTAAACAAAATATAGAAAAAATAAATAATCAAAATACATCAAAAGATACATGAAAATGATATACTCAAATGGTAAATAAAAAATAAACATTTTCATCCAAAAGGGAGGTTAGAGTAGATGGAAAGGCAGTATATATATTGCTATTAAGTTCTGGTTTCCTTTTTCTGATAGATCATAGAGACACTGTCATGAGGACACTGTTGAGGATGGGTGTACCAGCAGTCAGTGATAATACAGGGAGTGGAAGATTCACGTAAGTATTTGGGAGGGAATATTTTGAATGATGACAGGGCGAGAAAAGAGGGAATCACAGGAATGGTGCAAGTGAGGAGGGTAGCAGAATGAAGTAGCGAGTAACGAGGAAATCTGGAATGTCTATGGAAGAGAAAGCGGGACTGAATAAAAGGACTAGAAAGGCACTCTTCTGTGGAAGTGAAGTGAAGTGAGGTGAAGAGTGGGTGTTGAGAGAAAATCAAATGGAAAAAGTGGAAGTTGTAGGGATGATGATTTCGAGGAGAATGGTTTAATATGAGCGAGGTGAAGCTAGTTGAATGATCAAAAACATTTATTTTCAAGCTCAATGGAATTACCTATAACGGAAAGAAATGTGAACATTTAAAATCGGCAGAACCAATCTGTAAACCTGGTTAGTGAAAATAAAGGTCTCTGGTGGAACTTCAAGACTCATAATGAAGTGGATGTTCCATCGTTATTCTCTCTTATTCCAAAACATCCGGAGAGCTTGCAATCCATTGCACAAATGTTAGAAATTGTTAAAACAAGGTGGTTACAATCACTGATATACATTAATGAATTTTCCTCATATCAGTTTAACTAATTTAAAGAAACACTCAAGTAAACTAGACTATGGGATATAGATTAAAATATTTGCTTGAAGAAATATACATCGTATTTAAATATTCGTCTGAAAACGTTGCTCTGAGTAATATTAGGGATATCTATCCTTATGCGAGGAATAAACCAATACATCACAATATTACATTGTGCGAGGG
>NC_089766.1:41290620-41353120 GCF_040412425.1 Macrobrachium rosenbergii
TCTGGAATTGACAAGATTTTCGTCGATTTGCTAGTATCTCTTTCACTGTACTTAAATTTTTCCATTGTTTCCCCTTCAGCCACCATTTACAAGAGAACCTGGTATAGTCATATTTCTTTTATGAAGTCTAGCATATGAATAATGATCATTGCCTAGTGAATTGCATAAGCTATTCCCATGCAGTAAGTAGGAGTTAGGGAAAGTCAAGTGTAAGTAAATTTTAGGCAAACCTTGGATCCTGATCACCATTCGTTGTGTTATATTTTTTTATGGAAGCTAGGAAAATTGACTGTGCCAGACATTGACTAAAGGTTCGTGTAATTTCCTTGCTATCACAGCACATTCTTTCTTTGTTGGGACTAGGTGGGAAGTGAAGGGGTTTAATGTAATTCCTTTGTTACAGAAGTAATCCATTATTCCATATGTAGTGCTGACTGGCGACCTAATCCAATTAAGTAATTGTCTGTCTTTTGAGGGTAACTTTTAGCTTCAATTGACAGTTTACGTGTGGCCTTGGCGAAGCAGGGCTACGCAACTTACATTAAATAATTAAGAAACTCGTCAGCCAAAGCCCTTATGTAACGCTAGCGATCTCGCTAGGATTCTAATTAATTTAGAGAGAAAAGAACTGGGAATGAAATTAAATCATTACACATCACTTTCACAGAAAAGTCAAATCTTATTTAATTTCAAGCTAACTCTTCCAAAACAAGGAGACAGGACAAAGCACAATAACAATAAGAATACCATTTTTATAATTAAGAAATTAGTGTAGGTAGGGAAGTGTGCATTGAGAGCAGCTAATTTATAATTTACAATTTACGCAGTCTTAAAGAAAAGCGTTGCCGAGCTTGGACACGCATCCACCCACATATTTCCCAAGGTCGTTGGCCGAGTTATCGAGTCATATTTAATATTTTGCTATTTTCCTCAGCCAAGGATTAACACATGATATTGATTTTTGAACGAGTTAACTATTGCACGACAAAGAAGGGAGAAAGTGTTTCTAACGTTTCTCTTGTAGGTAGGGAGGACAAAATTTGCGAAGTTCGTTGAATTTCAATGAGCTAGCATAATGGAGTAATAAGTTTTCATATCACGGGAAGCATATCAAAATTCTGTGTCATTAATATAGCAACCAAACAGCAACCATTAGTTTCATAATTTGCATATTTTAAAAAATGTAAATTACGGCCGTCAGGACGTCACAGATCCATTCATTTTGTGTTCTCGAACCCGTAGTAAGCATGGCAGAAATTAATTCGGCGCGAGAAAAAAAAAAAAAAAGAGGAAAAGCGGAACTCATAGTAATTTCGTTTTCCATCTCCCCAATGTAAAATCCTTTGCATTGTTGGTGTATTTAGTTTAAATTTGTGGTCCTACATTTGCTTCGTTCGTTTTGTGAGAGGAATTCGAGTGCTTTATGTGCATTCCATGGTAAACAAACGTGCCTCGGGATCATGTATTCCGCCGCCAGTGTGCATCCAGCAGTTGTTTTGAATTCTGGAACACTTGTTGACCACTCCCCATGTCCGCCATCTTAAAACCTTTGTTGTTATTATTGGTTTGTGGGGGCGCCACAGTCATCTTAGCCTCTGCCTCAATTGCCACTTCGGGAACTACTTTGTTTGCATAGTGATCCTACTTGCAAAATCTGAGACAGAACCTAGACTTCAAGAGATAGGAATTAGGTTAGGATTCCATACAATAGGTAAAAACCAGACATAATTTATTCAGGGAATGATAGGACTTAGTTAGGAAACATATAACAAAAAGTTCCTATACAAATCCACTGTTGTAAGAAATTATATTAAAGAAAAGAACTTATAACTTTAAATCATACTTCCCAGAGTAAGACGTATGACTTGGGCCACAGGGGAAGTTATGATTGCTAAGACAATCCCCTAAAATAGCCCAAGAAGACTATCTTCAAATAAGACACCTACCAGTGGGCAGTTATAACAATTTTTCTTATTTTCTCAGGCAGCACGAATTTGCAGGCTGAATATTTCTCTCTCTCTCTCTCTCTCTCTCTCTCTCTCTCTCTCTCTCTCTCTCTCTCTCTCTCTCTCTCTCTCTCTCTCTCATATATATTCAAGTAAGCATTCAACCTAACCTCCGAGTGTACATGAACCGAATTCATAGAAAGAACGGGCCGACACCAGGATAATTGATTAAACTAACCCAAATAACCAGAAACACCTCTGTCCCACAAATAGATGAGGACAAATTAAGATTAATTACATTTAGAAACTGTCGGACACGAGTGAGGTCTTTTATCCAGACCTAAGCAGAAAGTAGCCTTCTCCCTCTGCAGGAAAAGGGAGTAGCACAGCAAGTACTGGAACTAGTCACTCACGAGGGCCTTAAAAGCAACCACAATTCAATTTTCCTTTTCCACAGTGCCACTGATCTGAGGCTCTGTCATAAACTGAATAGCTTACATCTCTCTCCCTCTGTTACCTTCCCTTTCTCTCCCACTCATTTGTTACACTCTGCTGGGTAAAGTGCATTTTCCTTAAATATAAACTAGTTGGACTCAAGTAAAGGGTTCCTAGGAACGCAGTGGCACCATAGTGCCACCAAACAAAGAAGAAAAAAACACAGAAAAAAGGAACACAGAAGAAAAGTCCTTTTGTACCTAAGTTCCACCTGTACATAAAGGTACTGAGTGCCACCAGTGTGACCTTTACATGGCACACTCAACCACAGTGCCACCTTATTGAAAAGGTGCCACATCACTGAAGAGTCACCCTAAACCTGAGGGGACACTTCAATAAATAAAAAATACATCCAGTCGACCTGGATAGACGCCCTTACCCACCAGAACCATGGCAACAGAGAATCATAGAGCCTTCATGGAGCTGGGGACAGTGGCAGGTCTCACGGGATTGGACCTCACCAAGTGGGTTAAGGAACAGCTGGATGACTTGGCCAAGCAAGAGAAGGAAGAAAGACTGGAACGTCGGAATTATGAAGCCAAACAGAGGGCGTATGAAGAAGAACAGAGGAGGCATGAGGCCGAACAGTGGCAGTTGAAAGACGAAAGAGAAGAAAGGAGAAGACAGCATGAGTTAGCCTTCAAGGAAACGGAGCTCGAGCTGGAGAAAGCTAGAAAAGAAAATGCTGAAGCTATGGCTATACACCAAGCGTCCAACCCCACTCCTGCTGCACCAAATGCTCCAATCTCGAGCATTAATTCCCTCGTCCCCAAGTGAACTGAGGACGAGCCAGAAGCATGGTTAGAGGAAATAGAGGCACTCTTTGATAACTACAGCACCACCGAGACAGAGAGGGCCTTAGTGCTAGCCAAGCACATGGAGGGAAAAGCTAAGGCAGCCCTTCAGTCACTGGAGAAGAGTCAGAAGGGAACATGGTTGAAGTGAGTAGAGTCATCACAAAGGCCTGCAAAAGAACCCAGGAGAAATGGAGACAGCAATTCCGAGGTCTTGCCAAGGAAGTCAGCTAGTCCTGGACTGAATGGGCCTGTCACAAGACCCAGTCTGGTACCCGCTGGTTTGACTTCTTGTCTTGCACTACGTTTGAAGACCTCTTCAATTGGACATACTGGAGGATCTTTACCAATGCGTGCCTAGGCCCCTTGCTGTATATCTAAATGATAAGAAACCCACCACCCTTATGGAAGCCTGCCGCATGGCCGATTCATGGAAACCTTCAACCAGTCCCACAGCACATCTCAGCGGCACATAGTGCCACCCTGGCACCTTTCAGGCTCGACTTGCCCAAAAAGTGGACTGCCTAGCAAGCCTCCATGCACTCACTATAAGAGGTTAGGACACACTGAAGCTGAGTGCCAATACAAGCTCGGCACTAACAAGCAGCCTACTACTAACAGTAACAGCCAGAACTCCTCTCCCTCTACATCCACGCAACCCTCTCCACCAACTGTCACTGCAGGCCACTGAGCCCTTACAAGGAGCCAGTGCCGATCCTGTGGTGCTGCCGGCCACTACAGTGCTGGCCATCCGGCCTGTCCACATCATGTCCCCACCACCAAGTTCACCAACCTCATCAGCACCTCCTCCGCGGCCGGGCCACAAAAGATCCTTTACCATGGCTACACCGTCGGTTTGTTTAAAAAGCTTGCCATCGAAAATAAAGGCAGCGTCCCGCACTGCCAGCTCTAAAAAAGTCTTAAAAGATGTTCGACTAAAATTGTTAAAAACAGCATCTGGTTCAGGAAAAAGTTTACTTAAGATAATATCGATAGTTTCCTCCACAGGAACATTAGTAAAAAGCGATTCTACATCTAAACTGGCCATTTTAAGATCAGCGTCTTGTGGTAAAATTTTTTCCTTAATAGTGTATGAATTACTAAGAGTAAAATTATTTCTAGTCAGAGGTTCCAACAGAGGTACTAGATAATTCGCCAATTTATAGTTGGGTGTATTATAGGATGCTAAAATAGGTCTCATGGGTAAATTAGGTTTATGTATTTTTGGAAGACCGTATAGGAACCCAAACGATGATCCTGTGACAAACAAATCCTGGTATGTATTCTCATCAATGATTTTATGGTTTTTTAAAGAACGTAAAAATCTATTAATTTTATCCTCAATAATAACGATATTATGAAAATCAGGTGTTCCAATTTCTGTAAACTTACTTTGGTCTCTTAAAATAGTTAACATTTTTTCATTGTAATCAGTTTTATCAAATAGAACAATTCCTTTTCCTTTGTCGGGTCTGGTAATAACCATATCTTTTCTACTTGCCAGCTGCTTAAGGATGTTATGATCTTTTTTAAAAAACGGCGTCCAGCGCGTTTTCAGTTTCCTAAAATGGCCAGTTTAGATGTAGAATCGCTTTTTACTAATATTCCTGTGGAGGAAACTATCGATATTATCTTAAGTAAACTTTTTCCTGAACCAGATGCTGTTTTTAACAATTTTAGTCGAACATCTTTTAAGACTTTTTTAGAGCTGGCAGTGCGGGACACTGCCTTTATTTTCGATGGCAAGCTTTTTAAACAAACTGACGGTGTAGCCATGGGTTCCCTTTGGGTCCAACTTTGCCAACATCTTCATGTGCTCGCTGGAAGAGCGCATGTTGGATGAATGTCCACTCAGGTTTCACCCGCTTTTTTATGTTAGGTATATTGATGACACCTTCGTTCTATTTAAAAATGACTTTGATATTGACTCTTTTTTAACATATGCCAATTCTAAGCATAACAACATTAAATTTACTGTGGAAAAAGAAGTGAACAATCAATTGCCTTTTTTAGACGTTCTTGTCACCAGAAGTGATGGTTCTTTTCATACTTCTGTTTTTAGGAAGAAGACGTTTACTGGTTTAGGATGTAATTACTACAGCTCTTGTTTTTATAATTTTAAACAATTCTATTTTTACTCTCCTCCACAGGGCGTTTTTCATTACTTCGAATTGGCAATCCTTTCATCAGGAAATCAATTTCCTCTTAGAATATTTTATGAGTAACTGCTTTCCGCAAACTTTATTTTTTAAACAGCTTCGAATTTTTCTTAATAAACAATTCACTAACGTCATAAAACCTCCAACAGTATCTAAATTAAATTTTTACACCAAATTTCCCTTTTCACACGATGACTCTTTTAGGAAACGATTTATGTAAATTATCCACAAGCATTATGGTGCGATTAATTTAAAATTAATTCCCAAAAATCCTCTAACAATAGGTTCGTTTTTTAACTACACGGATCGATTAAGCCCTTTTTTATCCTCTAACGTGGTGTATAAATATACTTGCCCTAAGTGTAACTCTGGGACATATGTCGGATCCACGAGGAGGTTACTGAGGGTCAGAATCGACTCCCATCGGGGAATAAGCTGTACTGGTTGTAGGCCTCCAATCCAGAACATTCTAATATCAGAGCTCATTCTAAAATCTGCAAAACTCATATTGAAAGAAATGACTTCAGCATAATAGGCCAAACAGCAAACCTCACGAATTGCCTATACTGAGTCATTGTTTATCAAACAACTAGTCGCCCAGTTAAATACCCAAACCTCTCTACACAACTGTACCTGAGTTAACTCTGACTATAAGCATTCTGTCGTTTTCTCTCCCTCCTAAGGTTGGTTAGCGGTTTTGTTCTGTGTTATTTTAGCTGTATTGTATTTGGTGAATTTTATTTTTTAATTTTTTTATTTTTCTTATGATTTTTAAAGTTTTTACAGTAACTTTTAAGTAATCTGTTCATTATTCAACAGATCCCTGAAGATGTAATATAGAAATTATTACGAAACATTGGAATTAAAGAAATATGTTAGAGTTAACTGTTTCACTGTCCACCACGCTGATATATATATATATATATATATATATATATTGATATATATATATATATATATATATATATATATATATATATATATATATATATATATATATATATATATATATATATATCATATTACCACAGGTGAAAAAATAAGAAACGGGGTGTAGGTCCTGACCGGTTTCGACTTTATTTCAAGCCATTGATGAAGGACTGATACAGAGTGAGAAGTCACAAATATATATACTACAAGAGCAGTACTGACGAACATACACATCCGTTAGAGACTCCATATCCCCACTCAGGCCGGTGTCGAGGTAGGAGGGCCTTTAAAACTCATTTGGCTAAAAATCACAATAGACTCTCAGGGGACATTGCTGATAAACAGACCATACCCCACCTCAGATCCACACCTGACAGGTGTCATGGAGGCGGAGCTTGGAAACTCATTAACATTACTGCCCTCGTACTGTGTTTACTAAATATGATAATCCTATTTTTACATGTATATATATATATATATATATAAAGATCCACAAGGAGGGTCCACTTAGACCTATGCTCTTCATTAAATACGCCCAACTATGAAGCTTGCAAGTATTTAGTTCCATTGTTAGAACCGCTCTGTAATTCTTTTTAATGTAAAAAGTGCTGCTGATTTCAAGGACGATATTCTTAAGCAGGACTCGACCTTTTGGTCAATTTCACGACACTGAGTCCCTGTTTACTAATATTCCTGCTGAGGAGACGATCCGAGATCATATTATTAAACTTTTTCCATTTGATTCTTTTTTTAACGGTTTTTAACAGAACCTTATTTAAACAACTTTTAGAATTGGCCGTGCAGGACACGGTCTTTATTTTTAATGGTGGAGGGATGTGGCTGGAAACCCTTTAGGTCCTACCTTCGCCAATATTTTTATGAACTCCTGGAGAGACAGTGTTGACAATTGTCACATAGTTTCCACCCTTTATTTTACAAAGATATGGACGACACCTTTGCCCTGTTTAAGCGCGATTTTAATGCAGACTCCTTTTTAGAATTCTATTAATGCCCAACATCCCAATATTAGGTTTACAGTTGAGAGAAAGAAACTCATGTCCTTATCATTTCTTGACTTAAGCATCACCAGGAAAATAATGGGTTTCAAACCAGCATTCACAGGAAAAATACTTTTACAGGTTTGGGCGCAATTTTCGTTCATGTAATTTCAATTTTGGTGGAATTCTTTCTACCCTCCTCACAGGGCGTATTCTCTTACTTCAAGCTGGACAGCCTTTTATAAAGAAGTAGGTTCTTGGCTAATTTTTCTGTGAAAATGTTTTCATCCACACTATTTCCATCTAAAGTGTATAATAAGCTCTTAACTGCAAAAATGGAACAACCTATTCCCATATACCAGTTCCCAAATTATGTATTTATGCTAAATTCCCTTTCCTTCATGATAAAGTTTAAAGAAAGTATATGAATTTAATCATCATGAATTGCCAGCTGTCAAATCTCTCAGTTAATTACAGAAGCCTCTAAATATCCGTTCTTTTTCCAAGTGAAGGGACAGACTGAGTCCTTCCTTGACATCAACATTATCTATAAATATATACCTGTCCCAGATGTAGTCACCAGGAACCTACGTTGGATGTACTAGGAGAAGCTCTCAGGTCCGTTTCTGCTCCCCGCAGTGTCAGCTTTGGGACGGGTTGCACATTGTCAATCGAATTATCTCTCGTCAAACCAGATGTTCAAGATTTGCTTAGTACTACTTGGATATTATTGATTTTAAAATTATTGGATCTGCCGTAAGGACGACGAGTTGATGTTTGGAGTCGCTTTTCATAAAAACTAATGTACAACACTAAACACCCAATCGTCGTGACAACTCTTCATGCATAACTGCCTGATTGTTTTACTCTCCACGTTCGTTATAGGTTTCTTTCGTTTGTTTATTTCCTCCCCCTGTCTTTCTAGTACTTTTTAGCTCTTGCCTTGGTAGGGGTTCCTTTCAAGTTCTTGTTTAATTTATTGTGATTGTAAATGTTTAAAAGATTTTTGAATTTTAAGAAGCTTTCCATTGTGGAAGTGACATTTTAAGTATTTATTATATAATTTTGTACATGAGGATGCATCATGCTTGATGTGAAACGTTGGCAGAATAAACTTGTTCTTGTAAGAGACATGCACTGCCTTTACACTCTTCAACCTGAGATATATATATATATATATATATATATATTAATTTTCCCCCTAAACTCTTTATTCTGAAATTCTGTTCATTATAATGTATATATATATATATATATATATATATATATATATATATATATATATATATATATATATATATATCTCTATATATATATATATATATAATATATATATATATATAACATATATATATATATATATATATATATATATATATATATATATATATATAACATATATATATATATATATATATATATATATATATATACATTGTATATATATACATATATACATACATATATAGGTGTATAAGGAGACGAGGGTCAATATGCCATTTTTGAAAAAGTTCCAAAAAAG
Source organism: Macrobrachium rosenbergii (assembly GCF_040412425.1). NCBI lineage: Eukaryota > Metazoa > Arthropoda > Malacostraca > Decapoda > Palaemonidae > Macrobrachium > Macrobrachium rosenbergii. Next base: position 41,299,465 of record NC_089766.1, read on the forward strand.
CCATAGAAAAGGAGAAACAAAGGGTTAAAGTTAAAAGTTTGTAGCAGGAAAACCATTAAAGATATTAAGATGAAACTTGCGGCAAGTTATAGATGATGATGTTGGAATTTTTACAGACCCCCAAAATTTGTTTAGGAATGGCTTGCACGCACGCAAGCGCGCATCAAAGCAGACAATAAAATAAAATCATTAATATTTTTGGGGTTGTAAATGACAATAAAGATTTTTTTGCTATAAAATCATTTCATCATAACCCCTCGCATCCTTCAGAACACACTATTGCACTATTGGCGCGCATACGCGCATAAAAACACACGCAAAATTGTACAATAAAAAATAATATTTTTCTAAGTTGTAATTTAGAAATAAAGACTTTTGATGAATAGTTGTTTCATTCAGACCCCACTGCCCTAAGTCTAAATTGTATTCCAGATTCGCAAGCACGCGTCAAAACATACGCACAATAGCAAAGTGGAAAGATTTACGAGAAAAATATAATAAAAATAAGGCATTTTTCCTTTATTGCGTGTTTGTTTCAATCCTCAACCTTCAAAAGTCCTAGCCTGTATTGCAGGTGCACAAGCCCAGCCAGCCCTCGTAAAATCATACGCAAAATAGCAAAATGGAAGGAATTTATAGTTTTAAGTAAAAAAAAAAAAAACAATAAAGGTATTTTTTTATTGTTACGTTGTTTCATTTTAATAACCTAACCCTAAGAATTCCCTAATTTGCCTTAAGGGAGCACAGACAAACAGCATTTTCATAGAATGCAACATTAAACAGTACATTGAAAAAAAAAACATTGTTATTAAATGTAAAATACAGATATTTTGTAACATATCAATTGCCACAAGATAATATTGGAATAAGATAATAATTGCATGCATGCAGCAAACATAAAACAAACAGCACAATCTTACCCTAAAGCAATGATTAAGCATTAGAAAAAAATAACTATGAATTGAATGAACTCAAAGGACAAAACCGGCTAATGAAATGGCAATAAAACAAAATAATTAATAATGTTATGGTGAATTTTTCATGTAAGTGCACCACATGAATGACTCTGTTATCTATTGACTTTCACTTGATAGTAACGCAGGGACTCATTAAGTTAGGTTGAAATTGTCTATTAATACTCTACTTTTTCCCGGAGAAGTGAAATTCACCGGGCACGTTTTATAAGTTTAATTTTAACCTAAACTAATCTTCACATTAGCCACACTGGACAAAGAATTTGTGATGTTAAGAGAGTTGAGTGACACAAATCCTACCCCCAATTGAACAGAAGTATCTAATACAAAAATTGATCAAGTGAACTCTGGACCTATGTTGGATAAAACTCCCATACTTTTCTCCTTGAGGACATCACTTTACTCTTAATGGTTCAATCTTAACTCACTTTTGGCAGGACAAAATCAGGTCAATTTGCTGACCTTTTCCTTCTTAGTCTATCCTCACTCCTCCTTCCTTTCCCACATCACTTGGTTGGAGGTTTATTATGGTTTACACTTCAATTTACTTAGTATCATGGCTCATCACTTTCAAATTATAAACATCGTCTCTCTCTCTCCTTTCTCTCTCTCTCTCTCTTTCTCAATCCGATCAGTGAATCTCATAGCATTTCACTGCATAACATCTTAACAACACTCACCCTCCCGAAGATCTTGCATCTGCTCCAAGGCAACCCCTACTGATTTGACTTTAGTAGTCCAAAGTTCTCCCTGCCTCATCATCCCTTAGCCCTCTGCAAGTCCCATCTTGCTCCACGACGACTAGAGGGCGCCCTTGTTTGGGTGCAGGCTCAGGGGGCAGGGAGAGTACTCTGTAACATGAATTTGACCTCTTTACAGGGCTATGCTTGCAGGCAAAGAAGGGTTTTGGAGTCACTCACAGGATCTCCCCCACTTTTAGAGCTATCACTATTATCATCATTGTGACTAATCACACTGAATTTTACATAAAAACAGTAGAAAAACACGAGTGCAATACACTAGCGACCTGTAAACATTCACGTGGTCTTGGTACTGCTTTAAAGTGTGAAGGTACAAACCACTGATTGGCGGGAATTACTCTAATCTGCCAGCAGCTAATTTGGGCATCCTGATTGTGATCTGAAGGCGCGATGCCACTGCATGTATTTCGTATCCTTTTACCGAGTCAGTCGCACAAGTCCTTTCTAATTAACCGCGCCCGGTAATTTTAGCCATAATCTTTCCGGATGAAAAAACATTGGTTTCAGCTACAAATAGCTCTTATGAATAATCGGTGAAGCCTCAAATTATACCATTGGAAAGAGAGCATGACTAGAGCAACGTTTTAGTTTTTATTTCTTTTTCTGCATATGTGCCCCTCTCATAGACGCCTGATGTAAACGGTTTATGTTCGCTAGTATTCTCTGGATTTCTAGCCGAAGCGAGTAGAAATCCATTCATGTTCCACTGAATTATTTTATTGGTCATTGTTTGGTGGGATTGGCGTTGAATGCTGTAGTTAATTGATGATTGCTGCTCCCACCAACACATTTAAAGGTTTGTGTTGCTTTGTGTTTCTTTGCCTGAGTTTGATTGCTGGGCCCAGTGCATTGATCAGTTCTTCTTCATATTTCCTTATTAGCAAATCTATTTAGTTTGATCCTGTTTTCCTTTAGTTTTAAGGATTCTGAACATAGTTCGCCATCTTGATGGAATGTATAAAGAGGAGGCATTATCAGACCTAGTAAAGTTATTTATGAAATTTCGGAATTATATCTTTTTCATTTTGTTAGGTAAACGATTATGCGTAATGATGAAACACTCTTGACATCCGCAAGATAAATCATGTTCGAGTGTTGAAAATGGTTCTAATCTCTGGGTCCCAACTATACTTCTGTTACTGGATGTTGAAATATTTTTGTTAGGAATTTCTGGTATAAGGCATACTGGATCTCCGATATTGCTGGTACAAAATTTTTGATTTGAATTTTTAGGTTTATTATTATTACTATTCTTTGGTCTTGTTGACGGTTGATTTTATGTGGTTGTTTGATTCATTTTACTGGTTTGATTCTTCCAGTGGGATCTTGAATTGAAAGTTTCTGCATTGATTTTGTGATGAGAGTGCAGAAGGGATTGGTCAGTTCTTATATATTTGGGGAATCGTTATTTATATTTGTCTTGGTTGGAACACTATGGATTTCACTTGTGATGCAGTTAATGTAATCTGTTTCTGATTAATGAGACTGGGATTTTTGTGATCGATCTGTGACTGGAATGTTAGAGTTTTCCCTTAGGGAGTTCTGTCAGGCCCTTTTCCTTTTTGTATGAGTTGCTGTCCAACTAAGTTTTCTGTGGATGATGTTGGTGATGCATTATGAGTTTCAGATCTGGATTATTAACCTCTATTAGTTTTTCTATCAAGTAGATTCGATTTCTGAACGATTAACTTCGCTTGTTACTGGGAGGTCTGTTGCAACTGTACTCCTGGGGAGAACTTTATGAATGGTAGGAGGAGAGGTGTGTCACAGCTGTTGTGTTGAGATTCTTTGTTTATTGGTTGTTCTAACATTTGAATGAGTTTTGCTGGGTCATCGATTCCTCTCACCTTCAGTTCCAAGGTTGGCTTCGTTAACGAGCATAGTACAGTTCTGTCCATTAACATTTGTAATTCTGTACAATATTGATAAAATATACAGTCTTAGATTTAGCATGATGATTTAATTTGCAATGTACACATTTGAAGGTTTTTATTTCCAATTTGTTGTGGTTCAGAACATACAGCACGCTTTGTATTATTCTACATCTTTTGGTTGAATGGCATAATATTTTGTTGCTTTGAAACATTGGAGAGGTTAGGGACAAAGAGGCTGAACCTCTCTAAGCTATAGATCCCCATGATTTTTATTTTTCGTAGTAGTTCTGATTGGTAAATTTTCATTTTTGACTATTTTTGTTTATATTCTTTTATTTGCATGCCCTTTCTCTTGGGACAGCATATAATTCCAAGTCTTATATGTTGTTGTATCTTAATCTAAGGGAGTCAGGTGATAAGATTTGTTTTGATATTGTCACCCTGTCATTGTCAGGAGCATTATTGCCTGTATGTTGTGTTTATAGCTTGTTCCTGTACTTTTCTTTTCATTTACGTTGGTTATTTGTGAAAGGCTGTTTCGTTGATTTTTGGTTGTTGTTTGTATTAGCCATTCATTGTTTGATATCATCTTACCACATTCCATGTCTTGTGTGAGGTATGTATTTTAATAATTTGTTCTCTAAAATGACATTGAGATCTGTTTTCTGCTTTTAATGTTAAAAATCTGGACCAATTATCTCTGGTCCAAGAAATATGTTCAAAATGAACTAGTGTTGTTGGATTTAGATCATGTTGTTTCTTTTGTTTTTTACATTCATCGGTGATGAGCTGTCTTGTGTTGATGGGGTTTTGAGGGGATTACTTGTTTTCTATTTTAGAGTTATTGCTTTATGTATGGTTCCAGTGTTACAATACAGTTTACCAGTGTTATCTCTTTGTTTCTTTTTACGACTTTCTAAACTCCTCAAGTCTTTAGGGATTGATATTTTACTTGGAACAGGATGTTTACGTTAGTATTTCTGTCTATGTTAAGGAGATTCGGGAGTGACGTTCAGTGATGTCAGCTGAGAATTTTACAATCATGGGGTCCAGAATTAATATCTTCTTTAAAGTACCACTTTAAAAGATATATATATAAAAAAAGTTATAATAAATCTTGAAAAGATATCATTGGCTTTATGAAGTTGGATATTCCTAATAGCACAAGTGAAACTGACTCCCAAATCATCTAAACATCCTACCCCATACCCAAAGAGGGGTGTGTACATTAATTAAATATTAGTGTAAGCCAGAATACACTTGCTAGGATTGAGTGTATTACACCAAATGTACAGTCATCACATCCTAATCACAATGGGCTAACTGGACAGAAAGCTTGAGAGTCTATTCCTGGGACCAGGCAGCTCAGAATCTGTGGTCCAACTCCACAGAATAGTTCATACAAAGCAGGTCTAGTTTATTATCAGGTAGATGGTGGTTCTGCCACAGTTCCCACTATTTGGCTTCTAGTTCAGCTGCTCCATGCTATATGTTTTCCTACATTTATTGTTTTGGTAATTTTGCAGAAAAAGTAGAAAAATCCAAAAATTATTCCTAAAGCATGTTTATATGTGTGGGATACTTGGGATTGACTTGAGGAAAATACATCCTAGGTTCGAGGCCTCACCTACACGTCAAGGTGTTCCCAATTTGAGGGCTGAGTGTGAGCAGAATCGCCAAGTTACATAGGCTAAAGAAAATGTGCGTGTCTGAATGATAGGGGATACTTCCAGGAATAACAGTTTTGTCTTGAACTTGCTTTACCTTATTTCAAATGATATTAGGGTGTTCTCCCGGGATGATAGTCTGCGGTATATTTTTATTTGAACTGTCAAGTTTGGCAATAAGCTGTTAAAACAGGTGATATCTTTAAAGGGTGTATGTAGCCTACCCACTTAATTAACATGATAGGACAATAACCTACTAAGTGTAGTGATAGGACAGTACTGTAATGCAAGATTACTTAGGGTGCTTTGGGATGATGATTTGGGGTGTATTTTGTTTGATACAATATGCAAGTATTTCAGTATGAAATTTAAAATTGTCTTTGTTTGCACTGTCAAATTAAGCAGTGGAAATACAAAATAGGCGATTATAAATATTTAATTTTACAGGTACAAGGCATTCAGCAGTTATGAACTAATTATAACATTTTTAGAGTTAATGCATTTCACCAGATTTTGCATTTTCTGTAGTGGGTTCTGGAACCTGTTCATAATGTGTAAAATGGAGCACTGTATTTCAAATATACACATATTTTATGTCTTCAAATTCTTGTGAATTTAAATAAAATATAATTCTCACCAGAGACTAAAGTAATTTTTGTTTGATACTGAATCAATTCAAAATGAAAAATTCCGTTATACATTTTGAAAGAAAATTACACACCCTTACTGAATAACTATAGACATTAAATTCAACTAATAATATAGCTTTATAAATATTTTGGAATTGATTGCTGTAATTCCAAAAATATTTGGTTGCATAGAATTTCTGAAGTTTCACATAAAATGTTAATTGAATTTATTAATTCTGAACAAATATAATCTTGACAAAAGAAAACTATAAATATTATGTAGTGCGTAATAAAAAGAATTTACTCAAAGTTTTGGGAGCAAATGAAAATCATAATATAACTTTGTTACAAATAATTCTCTAAATATTTCAAATAAATTATTGATAGAATTTCTTTTAAATTAGATAAAAATATTATTTACAACACACAAGGTAATTAGTTTTATTCACAATCAATTAGCAAAAAACAGTGATTGTGATATATGAAAAAAATTCCCTTACCCCTATCTGGTGCACGTTGGTTCGAATGAACCAACCTACGAATACTGATAATTTTATACAGTTTCAACTAAATATACCAATCATTCATTTATTCAGCAAGTATTTTTTGCACACACCACAAATACAAAATAGAAATGTTGCTTTTATAGTGCCATCTGAGTATCCAAACTAGCGGAAACTTTATGTTACATTATGTCTACGATAAACAACCAAACTCCTAGTACAATATTGTGTTTTCAAGCAAAATTAAAAACTATAAAATAATTACTACAAATAACCCTACTAATATGTTTCCAGAAAATCATGACTTCCAAATACTTATTAGTAAAAAAAACAGGTTTTGACGTAGGAAAAATCTATTCTTGGTAGTCATGTTGGGTCCTCAAAGGAGTTACCTTCCATGGTCTACCATGGAGCTCTGGTAGACCATGAGTAACTCCTTTGAGGACAGCTGTGTTTACTATCAAATACAATTTTATCAGACATGAAGCAGTAACAATGATTTCTATTATCTAAATTTCAAGCATATTATGGATTCCAAATTCTTTTAATTAAATACAATTTATTGAATTAAATAAAATTACAATTTTATCAGAGACATCGGTAATTTTGTTTGCCTGATCAATGATAAGTGTTGACTTTCTCTACGGATGATTTCGCCTGCAATTCAACTAAACATAAGAAATAATAATATATTAATATTTTCATCCATTCACAAATATCTTTAAATGGACACAAAGGTAAAATGGAGAGAAATAATAGCATTTCCTTTTTTTGTCAACTAATAATTCGTAAAACTGTTACACCGTAATGAACACATTTACTCAATAGCTTTGGAAGCAAAATTGAAGCTCATTCAAAACTTTGTTACAAATGACCCCGATGATATGTTTCAATCACAGTATCTATCGCTACAATTCTTGTGAATTATCTGAGATATAATTCTCACCACAGACAAAAGTATTTGTTTTTATACAGAATGTTACTAAAATGAACAAGCAGTTAATTTGGGAAAAAAACTCCACCCTTATTGGATAACTTTAGATAATAATTCAATAAAAAAAATATAAACTTTTTCTGAAAAGAAGTTCATACATAAAATGTTAAAAGTAAAAATATTAACATTTAAATATAATCATCTAATAAACTAAAAGAAAGTGTATTTGTTGCTGTAATAAACAAATTTGTAGAGTTTTTCAAGCAAAATTGAAAATCATAAAATAACTGTTAAAAATAATTCTGCTAAATATTTCCAAATATAAATATAAAAATTCTTACCAAATTTGATAAAAATATAATTTTTCAGACAAAAATGTTGTTGTTTAAACTTACAATCAGTTACCATAAAAAAAATTATTTCTTATATAAAATTATAATCTATTTAGTGCATGTTGGTTTTGCACAGGAAACCATATACACTGACTGATAATTTTAGAAAATTTCAGCAAAAAATATGAGATTCACTCAGCAAATACCTCTTTTTGCATAGATCATAAACACAAATATAAAATATATTTTTCCTTTTATACTTTCATCTGGTATCTAAACTAACAGCAACTTTTTATTACACCGTGCCTACAACAAAGCTGCCAACAATTTCCCTAATAGTTTTAGAAGCAAAATTGAAACTAAAGTTACAAATAATAATACCAGCATATTTCAAGCATATATGACTCCACGAATTCTTGTGGAATTTAAATAAAAATACAGTTCTATCAGACACAGGCAATTTCTTTATGCAAATTCAATGAACAAAGTGTTCTTAAAACTTTTCCTTAATGGGTAATTTTAAATTTAGACAAATTCAACTAATAATTTATCAGTCACAAATATTTTCGAATCAACTAAAAAGATAAAGCAAAATTTAAAAATATTTGCCATCTACTAACTTAACCAGAAACTGTTACGTCATTATGTAATGAACACATTTACTTAGCTTTAGAAGCAGAATTGAAACTCATACAAAACTTTGCTATAAACAATTTGACTGAAATATTTCAAATATACCATGACTTCAGAATTCTTGTAAATTTGATCAAAATATAATTCTCATCAGAGAAAAACATAATTTTCTTTAATACAAAATCAATTACCAAAAGGAACTGGTGTTATACATTTGAAATATATACCCTTACTGGATAACTTAGGAATAATCTAAATTCAACTCCAAAATATGAAAACTTCCTGAAATATTTTATCTAATTTACAATTTTAATGACTTTCAAGCATAAAATGGAAAGTAAAAATTTAAAAATTTGAAAAATATAATCAACTAACTAAACTAAAGGAAACTACATATTTTGTGTTGTGTTTAATAAACAAATTTAATCAATTTTTTGGAAGCAAAATTTAAAATTATACAATAACTTTGTTGAAGTTAATTCGGCTGAAATATTTCAAATATATCACAACTTTAGAATTCTTGCAAATTAGATAAAAATAGAATTTTTAACAGAAAAGTAATATGTTTATTCACAATCCAATTACCAAAGACAATGAGTGTTACAGTGCCCCTGTTTTTAGGCGTTTCATTTTGTTGCAGATTTTTGTGGAGCACATTCACTTTTCTCCGGAGGCCTTTTCACTAATTTGCAAATTTTTTCATGGAGCAATGTTCACTAATTACTCTATTTTCATTTTTTTTCGCTGGCTTCATCATTTTATGATAACAATGGTTTACTAATTTATTACAGTTGTTTACTAATTTTCAGGTCAATATTAGTACAAACATTGAAAAAGAAATATCTATAAAATCTTTATTACAAATTAAATAAATCTGTAATGCAAACTGTAAACTTGTTAAGCTCATTCTGGGGCCCACCCTGGAATGACAGGTGGGGCCCAGAATGAGCTTAACAAGTTTACGATGTCTCTCTCTCTCTCTCTCTCTCTCTCTCTCTCTCTCTCTCTCTCTCTCTCTCTCTCTCCAAACACAGCAAATTGTCTATAAAATGTTGACAGTAATACAAATTAAATAAATCTTTAATATAAATCGTAAACTATCTGAGCTTATTCTGGAGCACACCCCCTTCAGAATGATAGGTGAGCCCCAGAATGAGCTTAACAAGATCTCTCTCTCTCTCTCTCTCTCTCTCTCTCTCTCTCTCTCTCTCTCCCCCTCTCCCTCCCTCCAGGTAATAGATATTTTGAAATTATATTTACTGTACTGTAATGTTTCTGGATGACAGAGCATATTGTACATTATCTAAAATATTCACTAATTATTTCAGTTTAAATTTCCTGTCTGCTTTTACTGAAATGCAAAAAGCTGTTATTATAGTATGGAAAATATGAAAAAATTAATAACAAAGTAACATCATGTTTATCTATAAATACCTGTACAGAGAGAGAGAAAGAGAGAGAGAGAGAGAGAGAGAGAGAGAGAGAGAGAGGAATAACTTTTACAATATCCAAAGATTGAAAACCTTGAGCTTCCAGGGTGTATCCTACCATTGTATGTCAAACTGTCAAATGCGCTAATATATGCCCTCCCCTTCCTTTCTCAAGTCAGTATAAAAGAATTAGGAAGATGTTGTTGTTTGTCTAAATTCTACATAATTTACTACAGAAAAACATATTTTTAGTTCTTGAGTATTATTAGTTTTCTGAAAAATTATTAACTGAGGGTAGGTTGGACCTGTCACATATGTCAGATTTGACATATATGACAGGTCCAACCTCACCCCTCAGTTTAGGGCTATGGAAAAGATTGGGAATATGTATTTTTTTGTTTAAAATTTCACAATTTACTATAGAAATGCATAATTTTTTAATTACAGTATATTATTATCATCATTACTGTGATGTTGCCCATTTGGTGGTTAAATAAAATAGCTACGAATGAAACTGAAAAATCTCTCTCTCTCTCTCTCTCTCTCTCTCTCTCTCTCTCTCTCTCTATCTATCACTTTATATATTTTAAGGTAAAATGTTTAGATGACTTTCAAATTATATAAATGATATCATTTCAAAGATTAATGACAACTAACTATAGTATGTCATTCTTGATGTAAATGTATTTATATTTAATTAACAAAAACTACAACATTCTGTTTGGAGGTGTATATGCGTCCACTGATCTTAACTTTATATTTTGAATCTATATGCAGCAGTACTAATACAAAATGCCTATACGATAAATATTTCAAAATCATCTTACAACACAGGAAAATATACATCAAAATATATGCCCAGTGCATTACATACAGTATGAGCAGAATGCACAAAGTTATGTAGGCCAAAGAAAATGTGCGTGTCTGAATGATAGGGGATACTTGAGAATAACAGTTGTATGCTTGAACTTAACTTTGCAACATGACTTTGAAATGATATTAGGGTGTTCTGGGATGATAGTCTGCGGTATATTTTTGTTTGAACTTTCAGGACATAATATTGCTAAAATAGGCGTCATATGTAAGGGTGTATAGCCTACTTGTAATTAACAATGATAGGATCAAGCTTCCTAAGTGTAGCAGTGGTGGGACAGTACTGTAATGTAAGTTACTTGGTGTTTGGGATGATGATTTGGGGTGTATTTTTGTTTTGATAAAATATTAAATTATTTTAGTATGAGAATTTGGGTACTTTTGTTTGCACTGTCAAATTAATGCATAAACGCCGAAGCCCTATTACAAAAACCTCTCCCGTATGCCGGCGGCGTTCGGAGCTAGCGCCAAGCAGGAAAAAATTTTTCAAAAAACCACAGCACGCTTAGTTTTAAGATTAGAGTTCATCTTTGACTCTTTCGACCTGAAGTTTGGTATCTTTACAACCATCAGGGAAATGAAAAAAAATCTATCAATCTATATAAATATTGGAATATATGACAGCGAAAAAACTCGTATATAATTGTATACAAATCGCTGTAAGCAAAACGGTTAAAGCTAATGAGTTAATTTTTTTAGTTGTATTGTACACTCATTACATTGATTTTTGGTATATAACAGATTGTAAAACGATTAAAAAGCAACACAGAGAAAATATTATCACAAAATGATGCATGAATTCGTAACGCGCAGACGTAAAAAAGATTTTTCAAATTCACCATACATCGAAATATTATGCTAGAGACTTTCAATTGTTTCAAAATGAAGAAATTGATTGAATATTACTAGACTAAGTTTTTTTGGCCACATTTTGCATTTTTTTACCATTTCGATCGAGTTAAGAAGTTATTGAAGGTTGATTTTTTTATTTATCTGTTCATCTTATATGAAAATATTTCAAAAAATGTTAAAGCTAAATGCATGATTATTTTGTTGTATTCTACATGAAGTGCGCACATTTTGATGTATAACACTTTATGTAACGAATACTGCGTGCTTCCGAAAAATTGTCAGTGACTCAGAAATACTAGGATTTTTGGCGGAGTTGCGCCTTGCCGGATCGGAAGAAAGTTTTTAAAATTACCATAAATCGAAATATTGTGCAGGCTTTCCGTTTGTTGTTGCAAAATGAAGGTAAATTTATTGTTATAGAATGGTGGCTTACGGTGCGTTTTTCGAGCATTTCGATCAGTCAAAATTGACCGAGTTAGATGCACATTTATCGTTATTTATGTGAAAATATTTCAAAGAAATTGGTAAAAGCTAAAGCATGATTTAATGTTTACCACCTTATTCTACATGAAATTGCGCACATTTTGATGTAGAACACTTTATGTAACGAATAATATAAAACGGCGAAAAAATTACGACAATGTGACTCCAGAAATGCTAGGATTTTTGCGGAGGCTTTTCAAATTACCATAAATCGAAATGTTGTGCTGGAGGTTTTCCGTTTGTTACTAGAATAAAGGTAAATGATTAATTGTTACTAGAATGTATAGATTACGCGGCTTACGTTGCGGAATTTTCGAGCATTTCGGTCGGAAGTCAAATTGACCGAATGTTAAAATTTTGTCAGTTTTCGTGATTTAAATGCGAAAATATTTCCAAACCAGTGAAAAGCTAAAGAATGATTTATTTTTGTTGTATTCTACATGAAATTGCGCACATTTTGATGCATAACGCGCATCGTAGCAGATAATATAAAGCGGCAAGAAAAATTACGACAAAGGGTGACTCAGAAATCTCAGGTTTTCAGCGAAGGGAAAAAAGTTTTTTTTCAAAAGATTTACGGGTCACCCTCAGGACACCCCGATGCTTCCTAGGGGTCGTAAAGGCGGAATGGTCCTTGGTCGGATTCGGTCATGCGTGGGCGAACAACGGCTGAAGCTGGGTCACTTTGGCTGCTGGTTATCTCCGGCATCCCAGTCTAAAACTCGTCTCTGCGCTCACTACCAACAGGCAGTATGCGCCTTTCACGGTCCTGATGGCTTTATGGCGTCTCTGCAAACGTCCTGTTGCAGCACCGAATACGCAACCACTCGTAAAGTTCTGCCGGCCCGGATGGTAAAATCGCTCCCGCAAGGTCCGACGCTGATGCTATCTGGTGTGAGAAGGAGAGAATTCTTTGTGCGCGTCTGGTGACAACATAAACAAAACAACAGCTTGATCCGTGAGCTCAGCATCCTATAGGCACGTGATTTGACCTTCCGCAAACTGAAGCTCTTCATTGCCGCGAATGTTTAAGAGCATTTTCAGTCGACGTATGCTACGTCCACTTGACATCCGACAGACAATTTTAGTCGACGTACGGTACGTCCATTAAGCGTTTAAGGGTTAAGCAGTGGAAATGTTAAAATAGACAGTTCTAAGTATTTTATTTTATGGGCACAAGGCATTCGGCAGTTATGAACCAATTATAAGCATTTTTAGAGGGGATTTATGCATTTCTGCATATTTTAGATTTCTGTAGTAGGTTCTAGAACCTATTCCTGTGTAAAAATGTGAGAACACTGTATTTAAATGCTGTATAACATGTCTTCAAATTCTTGTGAACTAAATAAAGTAATTCTCTGCAGAGACTAAAGTAATTTTGTTTGATACTGAATCAATTGCAAAATGAAAAAGTCATTATACATTTGAAAAAGAAAATTACCTCACCCTTACTGAATAACTATAGACATTAAATTCAACTAATAATGAAAACTTCCAATATTTTTAGTTAATTTGCATAAATTTCAAAAATATTTAATTTGCATAAAATTCTGAAGTTTCACACATAAAATGTTAATTAAATTTTATTAATTCGTTAAATATAATCAACTGACAAAGAAAACTATATATATATTACGTAATTAAACTAATAAAAAAAGAATTTACTCAAGTTTTGGGAGGTAAATTGAAAATCATAATATAACTGTTACAAATAATTCTACTAAATATTTCATGATAAATCATTGATAGAATTCTTATAAGTATAGATAAAATATTATTTTTCAACGCTGCAAGGTAATTGATTTTATTCACAATCCATTAGCAAAAACAGTGTGATATATGAAAAAATTCCACCACCTATCTGGTGCGTTGGTTCAAATGAACCCCTGACTTCTGTTCTGATAATTTTATACAGTTTCAACTAAATATACCAATCATTCATTCAGCAAGTATTTTTGCACACACCACAAATACAAAGCAGAAATAATATTGCTTTTATAAGTGCCCTTACAGTATCCAAACTAACAGAAACTGCATGTTACATTATGTCTACGATAAACAACAAAACTCCTATGTACAGTAGTTTCCGAAACAAAAATTAAAAAACTATAAAATGAAATTGGAATAACCTACTAAGTATGTTTTAAGAATATCATGACTTCCAGATACTTATTAGTAAAAAACAGGTTTTGACCTAGGAGAAACTTATTTTTGGTAGTCGCTGTTGAGTTCTCAAGGAGTTACCCGTCCATGGTCTACCATGGAGCTCTGGTAGACCATGGAACGGTAACTCCTTGAGGACTGTTCTTTAGCATATATCAAAAATACCATTTTATCGAACATAGGCAGTAACAATAATTCTAATAAATTTCAAGCATGTTATGGATTCAAATTCTTTTTAATTAAATACAATTTTATTGAATTAAATAAAAATTACAATTTTATCAGAACATCAGTAATTTGTTTTCCAGAATCAATGAACCAAGTATTTATAAGACTTTCTAGGATGATTTACTTTGAATTCAACTAAACATAAAAATAATGATAACTATTAATATTTTCATCCATTCACAAATATCTTTAAATGGACTACAAAGGTAAAATGGAGAAATAATAACATTTCCTTTTTTTTGTCAACTAATAATTAACCAAAACTGTTACACCGTAATGAACACATTTACATAATAGCTTTGGAAGCAAAATTGACTCATTAAAACTTTGTTACAAATAATTTGACTGATATATTTCAATGCAGTATATAACTTCCACAATTCTTGTGAATTATATAAGGATATAATTATCTTACAGATAAGTAATTTTGTTTCTACAGAATCAGTTACCTAGGCCTAGACAACGGTTAAACATTTGGGAAGAAAAAATACATATTGGATGCTTTAGATAATAAGTTAACTAAAAAAAATGCCAAAAACTTTTTCTGAAGAAGTTCATGCACATAAAATGTTAAGTAAAAATATTAACTTATTTAAATATAATCATCTAACTTCAGCTAAAAGGAAATTATTTATATTTTTGTTTATTATATATAATAAACAAATTTATGCAAGAGTTTTTCAAGCAAAAAATTGAAAATCATAAAATAACTGTTAAAAATAATTACTGCTAATAACAAATATATGACTATAAAATTCTTGCAAATTTGATAAATATAATTTTTCAGACAAAAATAATTTGTTGTTTTATTTGCAATCAGTTACCATAAAAAGATGTGTTTATATAAAAAAGTACCATAATCTCTTTGATTGCATGTTGGGGTTTGCACGAAACCATCCTACATAGTAATGTTGAAAATTTCAACAAAAAATATGAGATTCGCAGCAAATATCTTGCATAGATCATAACCTAAATAAAATACTGCTTTATACTTTCATCCAGTATCTAAACTAACAGCAACGCATTACACCGTGCCTACAATAAACTAATAATTTCTAATAGTTTTGAAAATAAATTGGAAAACTATAAAATAGTTACAAATAATAAGCCATAATATATATTTCCGGCATAGCATGACTTGCGAATTCTTGTGAATTAAATAAAGCAGATTCTTGTGATTTTAAATAAAAATACAGTTCTATCAGACATAGGCGAATTTCTTTAATGCAAATTCAATGAACAAAGTGTTCTTAAACTTTCCCTTAAAGGGTAATTTTTAAATTTGACAATTAAACTAATAATTTTATCAATTTTCTACAAATATTTTCAGATCAACTAAAAAATAAATTGGAAATTTAAAAATATTTACTTTTTGTGCATCTACTAACTAACAAACTGTTACATCGTGTACAATAGACACATTTACTTAGCTTTAGAAACTGAATTGAAACTCATGCAAAACTTTGCTGTAAACAATTTATTTAAATATTTCAAATATACCATGACTTCAAATTCTTGTGAATTTGATAAAATATAATTCTCATCAGAAGAAAAACATATTTTCTTTAATACAAAATCAATTACCAAAAGGAACAGATGTTATACATTTGAAAAAATATTTCATCCTTACTGGATAACTTGAGACAATAAATTCAACTCAAAATATGAAAAACTTGTTCTGAGAATATTTTTATCTAATTTGCACAAATTTTTAATGACTTTCAACTCCAAATGAAATACATTAATTTTAAATATAAATAAACTAACTAAATAACTAAAGAAAACTACATATATTTTGTAAATTGTGTAATTTAATAAACAAATTTAATCAATTGTTTTGGAGAAGCAAATTAATTATAAATAACTTTGTTGTAATTAATTCAGCTGAAATATTTTAATCTATAACTTTAGGAGTCTTACAATTAGATAAAGAAATAAGTTTTAACGAAAAGTAATTTGTTTTATTCACAATCAGTCATAGACAATAATTGTTACCATTATTTACGTTTTTAGGCGTTTCATTTTGTTTTGAATTTTGTGGGCAATTCTTTAGGAGACACTACTGTTTGCAAATTTTTTCATGGAGCAATATTCACCTAAGTACTCTATTTTCATTTTTTCATATTAATGCATTTTATATTACTATATGTGGTTTTAATTTGTTACAAATGGTTTACTAATTTTCAAAGGTCAATATTAATGCAAACATTGAAAAATATCTATAAAATCTTTGTTGCAAATTAAATAAATCTGTAATGCAAATTGTAAACTTGTTAAGCTCATTCTGGGGCCCACCCTGGAATGACAGGTGGGTCCCAAAATGAGCTTAACAAGTTTACGATGTGTCTTTCTCTCTCTCCAAACACAGCAAAATGTCTATACAAATATTTTGACAGTAATACAATTAAATACAAATCTTTAATATAAATCATGAAAACTATTTGAGCTAATTCTGGCGTACACCCTCTTTAGAATGATAGAACAGGCCCCAGTGGCTCTTGAAACTTCTCTCTACCTCTCCCTCCCTCCAAGGGTAATGTAAGATGTTTTGAAATTTTATTACTATACTTCTGAAAATGTTTTTGGATGAAAATATCTGCTAAGTATCTGAAATATTCATCATTATTATTTTGCTCATTATTGTCCAGTCTGCTTTACTGATGTGCAAGCTTGTACATTAATTATGCATGGAAATGAAAAAATGAATGACAAAGTAACATCATGTTTATTTATCTGAAAAAATGAATGACAGAGTATCATGTTTATCTATAAAAATACTGTGATTAGAGAGAGGTCGACAGGTTCTTTACAGAAAACAAGCAATTGGGCTGTAATGACTGACGAGAGGTGACAAACAAAGGAGAGAGAAGCAGAACAAATACAAAAAGTTACATAAATTAATTTATTTACAAAAATTTACAAGTGAGTCAGGTCCAGGAGAGATGAAAAACTTAAAATACCAAAATCAATGAACAAAACACATGACAGTAACATAAAATTCACATAAATACAAAAAAAATCATAAGACACAGGCAGCATAGATGCCAAACAGCAAGCGGCGTAAATAATCGACAAGCAGCGCATAAAGGAAAAAAAATCAAAGAAAACTGTAAAAACCAACGCAGTTCAACTAAGCAGAGCTGACAGCAACCATCAAGTCTCAAACAGTTCTCCCAGACTGGACTCCACGACAGGCAAACCAACCATCACGTCCGAAGATGTTTCTCAGCTGCTCTGCTGCCGTGACCTGCTGCTGTCCTGGACCTGACTGGCGAAGTCTGACACCATCCACCACACGTCAACTCACCAACAAGAAAAACAAAAAAAACAAAAGGAGGCAACAATCCACCAAGGGAACAATCGACAAACGATTGTTCCTAACACCTCCCCACCTAACAGAAAAAAAAAATTACAAAAAAATTTTTTTGCAAATAAAATACTCCCCGATGCTGCCACCCACCAGCCAGAAACAGAATAATCGGCAAGGTCGCCAATATTACGATCTCTCTCGAGATCGACGGAGTTCTTCAGAAAACAAGCAATTGGGCTGTAATGACTGATGAGGAAGTGACAAACAAAGGAGAGAGGCAAGACAAATACAAAAGTTACAGAATAATTTATTTACAAAACTTTACAAGTGAGTCAGGTCAGGAGAGAAAGCTTACATCCACCAAAATCAATGAACAAAACACATGACAGCAACATAAAATTCACATAAATACAAAAAAATCATAAGACACAGGCAGCATAAGAGTAAGCAACAATAGTAACAATAAATAATAAACAAGCAGCATAAGGAAAAATCATGAGAACTGTAAAGCCAACACTGCGGGACAACTAGAAGCAGAGCCGACTGCGGCAGCCATCAGTCCTCGAAGCGGTTTACCAGACTGAACTCCCACGACAGAGCCCGATCGACCCAGCCATACGTCCAAAAGAATGTTCTCCGCTGCTCACTGCGTGACCTGCTGTCTGGACCTGACTGGCAAAGTCTGACACCACTCCACCACCGATCAACTCATAACAAGAAAAAACAAAAAAACAAAAAGGAGGCAACAACCCACCAAGGAACAATTGACAAACGATTGTTTCCTAACACCAAGTCTGAAAAAACCTTGAGCTTCTGAGGGCAGCACTCCTTCCCCTCAGAGAACAATATGTCAAACTGTCAAATGTAATAACCATATACCTTCCTTTACTTTCTCAAGTCAACACAAATAGAGTGGGAATCATTATACCTTTGTTTGTTTAAATTCTACATAATTTACTATAAATGCATATTTTTAGTTTTAGAATATTATTATTTGAAAATTATTAACTGGGGGTTAGGTTGGACCTGTCACATATGTCCAGATTTGACATACTGTATCAAGTCAACTCTCACCCCTCAGTTTTGGAGCTATGGAAAAAGAATTGGGAATATGTATATTTTTGTTTAAAATTTCACAATTTACTATAGAAATGTATCTTTTGAATTAAGTATATTATTATTATTATATGTTATGTTGCCCTTTGGTGGTTAAACCAATCTTCTAAATGTTTTGAAAACTCTCTCTCTCTCTTAGGCTACTTATATATTTTTAAGGGTAAATGTTGAAGATGACTTTCAAATTATATAAATGATATCATTTCAAAGATTAATGACAACTTACTATAGTAAATCAATTCTTTAAATCATAAATGTATTTGTATTTAATTAACAAACCTAGCATTCTGTTTGGAGGTGTATATGTCAGTGATTCTAAACTATTTGTGTATTGCAGATATACTCTGTCACAACAGTACTATCTAAAATGCATACCTATGCAGTAAATATTTCAAAATCGTCTTACAACACAGGAAAATATATATATAAAAATATATGCCCAGTGCGCTTTATAAAGTATGAGCAGATTGCACCAAGTTGCGTAGGCGACAAAACGTACATGTCTGAATGATACGGGATACTTGGGGGTAACAGTTGCCATGTCCATGTTTCAAATTTTGCAATATGACTTTGAAATGATATTAAGGTGTTCTGGGATGATAGTCTGCGGTATATTTTTGTTTGAACTGTCAAGTTTGGTGATAAGCTGTTAAAATAGGCAGTAAGTGTTTAAAGGGTGTATGTAGCCTACTTATGAGTAACAGTGATAGGACAGTAGTCTACTTAAGTGTAACGGTGGTAGGACAGTACTGTAATGTAAAGTTACTTAGGGTGTTTTGGGATGATGATTTGAAATTTTTCATGAGCAATATTCACCTAATTACTCTATTTTCATTTTATTTTCATAGCTCATGATACATTTTTATGATAACAAATGGTTTACTAATTTGTTACAAATGGTTTCTTACTAATTTTTCAGGTCAATATTAATACAAACATTTGCAAAATATCTATAAAATCTTTACTTGAAATTAAATAAATCTGTAATGCAAATTGAAAACTTAAGCTCATTCTGGGGCCCACCCTGGAATGACAGGTGGGCCCCAGAATGAGCTTAACAAGTTTACGATGTCTCTCTCCCTCTCTCTCTCAAAACACAGCAAAATGTCTATGAAATGTTTACAGTAATACCAAATTAAAATAAATCTTTAATATAAATCATCTGACTATTTGAGCTCATTCTGAAACACCCCCTTCAGGTAATGGGTAATTTAGAATGAGCTTAACATAATTCTCTCTCTCTCTCTCTCTCTCTCTCTCTCTCTCTCTCTCTCTCTCTCAAGGGTAATGTAAGATGTTTTTGAAATTTTATTACTATACTTTAGTGTTTTTGGATGAAAGAGCATGCTATACAGTATCTGAAATATTCGCTAATTATTTTAATTTTATTATTGTCCAGTCTGCTTTTACTGATGTACAAAAACTTGTACATTAATTATGCATGGAAAATATGAAAAAATGAATGACAAAGTAACAAAGTAACATCATGTTTGAGAGAGAGAGAGAGAGAAAGAAGAGAGAGAGAGAGAGAGAGAGAGAGAGAGAGAGAAGCCTTTAGTGTTAACATTTGGATCACAGTAACTTGCCTCTGACAGACTTTACAGGTAAGTATTACAGAATATTATTGCTACGCATTAGCTCAGATTTTAAATATTTTTACGATGATTAGAGATGAAATATATCAGCAGTGATAAAATATTCTCTTGTGTCTGTTATAACGTAAATAATCATATTTATAATAAATCAAGGCAAAGTAGCGCTTACCTTCGTCGACCTATGGTGAACTTTTGTTTACTACTTGTGTTTGTTTATCGTTATATAATTTTGGATTTTAATATTTTGCATGTGATTGATTAAGTAGCATCAGTGGTTCTATCAATAAAATGTTATAGATATTTTGCAGTGATCTCTCATTATTAAATATGTATAATGAGAGTTAGAGGATGCATAGTTGTAGGCCAGAAAGCATGCGTGTCTGACGAGGGGATGCTGAAGAGAGTGATTTTGTAGGCTGGGCACTTGTTTTGCCTGGATTCCAGTCTATTAGGGTATTCGGGGATGATAGTTTGAGGGTGCATGGCCTATTTAAAGAGTAACAGTAGTAGTGAGTACTTTAATAAAGGTTACTGGATGTTTTGGGATGATGCGTGGGTTAGAGATTGTATTTTTTGTTGAAATAATGCATGTCCTTTTTAGTATAATTATTAAGGTAAAGTTTTGTTAAAATAACTATCAAGCTAAGCAATGAAATGGTAAAACAGGAAGTTACTGTAAGCGTTTGTTAAAAGGGAAATTTGGAAAGTGTTTGACATGATTGTAGGCAGTTATCAGCATTTTTGGAGGATTTTGCATTTCTGCATTAGGTTCTGCAACCTATCTCTGCATAAAGCGGGGGAAGCAATGTATAACATAAATAAACAAAATTCATAACTATCTGTTTCATGTTGGGTTTGCATGAATCCAACTGCAATAGTGATCATTTCAGACATTCAGCCAATACAAACATTCATTGGCGAGCGTATATAAAACACTATGATCAAATATTCAAAGTAAGAATATTTGCTTTTACTGTGATTTCATCTAATTGCATATTCTTTAAACACTGTATATTATATCAATATTCTTAATAATAATAATTTCCTAAATAGTTTCGTAAGCAAAATTGAAAATTATGAATAATTAATTTTAAATAATTCTACTAACACATTTCAATCTATGACTTTCGGACTCATGTGAAATAAAAAAAAAAATACAATTTTATCAGAGACAGGCAATTGTTGTATGAATCAATGAGCAAAGCGTTCTTAAGACTCAGTTAATAAGATTTACGAGAACGTAATCAATATCAAATGGAAATGGCGTACAATGACAATGTTTAAATTCTGTAATACAGTACCAGTATGATGCAATATAACAATACAGTATGTACTGTAATTGAAGAATATACACAATTGAAATAACCTTTATTTAAAATGTGTCAATATTACAATATGGATGTATATTTCTGCTGCAAGTGTTACTTTTCATTTTATTCATACAACGATTTATCAGAGTTTCTTTTATAACAACAGATGTGGCTCGGACACTTTTACTCGCCATGTCGGTGAGCTCTGTAGTTTTGTTTATACAGAATCAATTACCAATTAAACAAAGTGTTATCTGTTTAAAAAAAATGCTTCACACTCTTGAGATAACAAGAAAATAATTGGAAATAAAAATGAAAATCTTTCTGAAAATATATGTAGTAAACTTAGGAATGAGCTTAAAGCATAAAATGGAAAGTAAAAATAATTTTTTAAATATAATAATAATCAACTAACTAAACTAAAAGAATTATATATATTGTGTTATGTGTAATAAAGAAATTTACTCAAGAGTTTTGGGAGCAAAATTGAAATTATAAATTGTTATAAATAATTCAACTAAAATATTTCATATATATCATGACTTTAGAATACTTGCAAATTAGATAAAAATAAAATTCTTGACAGACAAAAGTAATTTGTTTTATTCACAATCAATTACCAAAAAGATGAATGTTATACATAAAAAAATTCCCTTAACGCTATCTGTTGAATATTGGGTACTCATTAAGCCCAACCTACGAGATGATAATTTTGGACAATTTCAACGAAAAATACAAAGCATTCATTAATAAGTATTTTTAGATAGTTCCTCAGTAAAATGATATATTGCTTTTATGGTTTATCTGGTATCTCCAGCCAACAAGATTATAATATATTGCATCATGTCTTTGTGTATTTAAAGAAAATTTCATTAACAGTTTCTGAAGAAAATTGAAAACTAAACAATTGTTACCAAATATTTCTACTAACATATTTGAAGTATATATGGCTCCAAATTCTAGTGGTCAAATAAAAAATAAATTTTATCAGACATGAACATTTTCTCTATACAGGATCAATGAGCAAGTGTTCTGAAGACTTTCCCTTAGGGGCACTTTGATCCTTGAATTTCGAGAATTATTGACTTTCATTTTTACAGCTTTGGACTGGTATGTCTATATAAACATGTCCTGAAATATTATTACAAAGGAAAATTTAGATGGTTTTTACATTTTTCAATTTTGTTTACCAGCATTTGTGCGTGACAAAAGTACACAGATATATATGACTTTTAGGTGGGTAAGAAATGTGCTTTGCTTTCCTACTAAAATACACATTATCATTATGCAAACTGGCTCTCTCTCTCAAAATGTATCTGATAAATAAATTATATCTTGATCTTATACCTGTGAGAAGGCATTGTCATGATTATAGTGCAATATATCTTTAATTCTGGATAAGTGAAGTGTAAATTCACTCAGTATCTCACTCAAATATAATTTTACAATGAGCATTATATTCTCTAAAAAAATGGATCAAACAAAATATCATAAAAATATATATACCTATGCATTTCGATATTTTGAACTCGTTATCTACAGATGTACCATACCCTTCAGTATGTGTATGCAATATTTTATATTTGTAGCATACCTTGTTTTACATATTTTGAAATATATGAAATTATATAATGCTCAGTTCCAAACACAGTATCAGTTTTACCAATAAACCATCGATTTGTGTGTGGTTCTCGTTCAACAACTAACCCAGGCTCTGTGACGCATTTTCCTTGTCAGATTTTCTTACCATGTGGTGGAATTACACTATTCACTGCCATAAGCAGAAGTACCTCTGAGAGAAATACAACTGTTGATTGCATCTTGTAGAAGTTTGTTATAAGAGAAGGGCCGAAACAAATGGGAACTGCCTCGCCTGGGATAGCAACAACACCAGAACGCCCATATCTAAGTAAGGGATTTGTTTTCCTCTATTAATGATATTCTAATTAGTGGTTACTATTTTTCATATTATAATAATTACATTAGAAAACAAAGCTTGATTTTACCCCAGTGAGTTGTTGTCTGACTCGTGACTTGTGTAGGCTTGGTTGTTCAACGTTTGTTTACTTTATCCTTACACTTGTTTGTTTATTTGCCTCTCCAATATCTGAACGGAAAAAACGTACAGTGGTTGCGTATATAGGTTATGTACAAAATTTATACTGATAGCATATACTTTTATAGGTTATGAATAAAACTTTAGGGTGAGCGTAAAAAGATGGAAACAAACCTTTGGCTAAAATACCATGTCCTGGCCTAACCTCAGTAGGGCATTTATTTTTATAAAAATATATTATGAAAAAATTTCGCACTGATAGCATATAGCCTACTATTATAGGTAGCATATACTATTTTTTATAGGTTATGGAGAAAATATTTTATTGATAGCATATATTAGTGGATTTTTGTTATGAAGAAACTCTGCACTAAATATACAGTATATAAAGGCAGTCCCCAGTTTATGACGGTTTTTCAAATATATTCACTAAAAAACCCAGGCCAGTTTATGGCGCTTGTTCCAAGTTTACGACGTGGCCCGCTTACGACGCTCAAAATTTACAACGTTTTTCAAATACGTATTTATAAAAAAATCCGTTTCTGGTTTAACAGTATTCATCAAAAATCAGTTTCCTGATTACAATAATTAAAACAGTTCAAGGTTTCCAAGGTTACAACAATTTTGGCGCTTTTTATGCCGCTTTGTAAGCAGAACTAGTTTTCTGAGCATAGCTGCACTCGGTACTTTAATTGCATTGGTAGTTGACCGGACAACGACCTTCCTGAGTCGACCAAGCAGGCGCATGTGTAAAATAACAAACAATCGCTTGCTCACTCACGTGTTTGCCTCCGCTGTGCTAGGTTCTGCGCCTTTGTAGTTGCTTTTCGTTGCTGCAGTGTTTTGTGAATTGTTCCTTCACTATGGCTCCAAAAAGGCAGAATATTTCTTCCAATGATATTGCATTGAAGAAGAGGAAGAGCATCACCATGCGATTGAAATATTGGTGCATGATAAATGTTCTGTGATGGGTGAGAGTAACACCGAGATAGGTCGTGCCTTGGGCCTCAGTAGAACAATGGTTGTTATGATAGTGAAGGACAAGCAACGTATCGTATTCTGAAGCATGTGCAAGATGCTGCACCAATGAAGACGATGGTGATTAGCGTTAACGGCTTTTCTGGTCAGAGCGGTGGAGATGGAGGATTGTGTTTGATGTTTGGAAGACCAGAACCATGAAGTGTTCAGTTATGAAGTAGTTGAGAAAAGGCTGAGGGCTGCATGCGGCAGTAGTGAAGAAGTGCGGGAGGAGTGCTGGTGAAGTGCGCAGTAGAGATTGGTTTAACTGATTTCCAAAATACGTGCAATTTGCAATGCAAAGTTGCAATTGAAGTTGCTAGTGCTGATAGTGCAACAGCAGAAGTTTCCTATTGGTTTGGCTGAATGAGCTAGGGATGGTGATCACTCTTTGGCCAGGGTATTTACATGTAGATGAGACAGGGTTATTTGGAAAGAATGCCAAATCTTACCTGCCATGCAAGGAGAGATTAGCGCAAATATAAGGCTTGTGAGGAGGGCTGACTTTATATGGGGCCAAAGCTAGTGGCGATTTGGAAGTAAGCCCTTGCTGGTGTAATTGGTAGAAAATCCCAGGGCTTTTAAGGGCATTTTAAAGAGTCAACTACCCGTGATTTGGAAGTCTAACAAGAAAGCTTGGGTTACCTTGATGGTCTTTGAGGACTGGTTCAATGACCACTTTGTGCCAGCAACAGAAAGGTATTGTGCCTTGAAGGGTCTGCCTTTTAAGGTCCTGCTTGTATTGGACAATGCCCCTGGTCACCCAGCTAACCTTAGTAACATGCACCCTAATGAAGGAATTGGTGTAGCAGCTGATAAAAAAATCAAGCTCAGTGGTCTAGTAGAAACTAGGTATGCCGCTTTGCCACCAAATACATATCATTGATACAGCCGATGGACAGAAGTCATCTCTAACTTCAAGGCATGCTACCTGGGAGGACAATACGCTCTGCTTTAAGGGACGTTGAAAGGTAACAAGGAGTTGACTCAAGAATTTTGGAAGGCTACAACATTGCAGATGCTGTGAGGAGCATGCGTGCCCAGGACAAAGCAAAGTTGATGACTTTGAATGGGGCATGGGAAGAAACTTTGTGTGGTTTTGCTGGAGCAGATTTAGGAGCTTTGAGCAGGCAGAAGATGAAGAGGCTGTGACAAAGAAAGTGTTGAGCCTAAGCAAGAGGCTGAAATTGGACTTGGGATTGATGTTACTGAACTGCTGTATCCATGGAAGGAATCGTCATTGGAGGACCTTATGAATGGTAGCGTGGTGTACAATCTCCACCATGACGCTGCGCAAAAGCGATTTTTTGGCAGTAGCGCAGGGAGGAGCGACATCAGCTTGCTTCTTCCCTCCAATATGGACCAGTAGCTCGATTGATGATCACTGCAGTAGCAAAAATCAAGCTCCTTCACTGGATTTTTGGCCATAGAAAGATTTATAGTGCATTGCCAATGACACTTCTACCTAGTGCATTGGTGTGACATGCAGTGCAAAAGTTTTGCATTTATGTTGCTGATTATTATTTATTGAAATATTTTGTGATTCTCTGAAAATATCGATTGAGTGATGTATGAACCATACTATAGCCATATTAGTTGGAGGGCAGTGAAAACGTGATTTTAAGCTGATTTCTAATTTTCCATTTTCTTGTATTTTCCAGATTTCAACATGGCGAGGATATTCCTGACGGAGGAGGAATATTTGAGTGCCCTTTTTGAGAGCAGTGATGAAGAGGAACCTTCGCAAATCATCTATGAGGCAGACAACGTATATGACGACCTGCATGACGCCCTCAAGTGGCAGGAGGAGGAGGAGACTACCCCCTTTTTGGAGGATGATCCTGACGATGTGGAACCTTACGTTCTCCAAGATTTGTCTGCAAGTGATGCGGTTCCCTTGCTGCATTCCCCTGGGCCTTCTTCAGCTGCTGCTCTTGGGCCTTCTTCAGCTCTTCATTGGGTGAGTCGGTAGAGCTGCGGACTGTCACTCGATGGGCCGGAGTTCAATTCCCCAGCCGGCTGATGAAGAGTTAGAGAAATTTATTTCTGGTGATAGAAATTCATTTCTCAGTATAATGTGGTTCGGATTCCACAATAAGCTGTAGGTCCCGTTACTAAGTAACCAATTGGTTCTTAGCCACGTAAAATAAGTCTAATCCTTCGGGCCCAGCCACAGGAGAGCTGTTAAGGATCAGCCGCCTAAAAACACCAAATCTTGAAAAAATTCGATTGCTCAGAAAAATTCTATGTGGCTTCGTAGAGGCATTCAAGAATGTGTCCACAGTATTATGCCTAAATTCGCCTTACTTTTCTGGTTATAATAAAATCATAACAATAACTTTATATTTAAAACAGTAAGCGCAAATGATTTAATTAATTTATGGTTTGTGATATATGTTACGAAAACTACATAAAGGAAATAAATATATAATGTCAATAATATCCTAATTGCTTTGTATGTAGTTATTCCTAGACAAGACAAAGCACACATCATGGTCATGAGGCTCAGAGGTGTAACAGTTGCCTATAAACTTGCACCATATAGGTCATATTTTTCACTCACTTTGTATATTGAACTCTGTGTTTTCTACGGTGCTTTTAGTTTTCACCATGCCTAAAGGTCAAGATTTCTTCATGCCTGTAGAATGCGCAACCAAGTGGATATGCCCATCGAAGAAGTAGAACAGAGAATTCCGAAACTGGTGCCGCCAGAGAGAGATAGGCGGCGGAAGAAGAGCTGCGGCGCGGCAAATAGCGCACGCTATGATCTCTGCTGACCAGAGAGGCAACCACGTCAAGCCCTAATGATATTATCTTTATTCAGTTCATCTCACTGCTAAAGGGCAAAGATATTTTGAAAGCAATAGATCGGAGGCTGATATTATCAACGATAGTAAATAAATGATAATAACCGGTAAACAAGACTTGAAAAATTACTTGAATCACGAATGCCGGGTGTGGATAAAGTAATTCCGGGGTCCATTTGGCAGGATGGATTTGGACACTAGTAAAAGATATGTCCTAAATAAGAAGGAAAAATTATTTCCAGAACCATAGAAATGCCACCTGCGTTTCTACAGAAGGAAAAAGAACAACTCAGACCCTAAAACCAATGTGGCAGTAATCTATCATTCTTTGTTGGAAGATTATGGATTCGCGGGACTGAAGAGATTACAAGGAACGCTTGGTATAAAACAAATGGGAAATAGCAAGTATTCACGCCATCTTAGATATCTTTATGATAAAATGGATACATATTTTCAGATGAAACAAGAGAAAATCTTTGAAAATATAAGAACATACTACAGGAAATATATGGGAATTGTGCCCGATGAAAATGGAATACTCAATATTGACGTATCCTACGATGGGACATGGATGAAAAGAGGCCATGTTTCTAATGTAGGTATGGGAGTCATAATAGAAGTGTGCACAGGATATGTGATAGACTTTGAAGTGATGAACAAAGTTTGCAAAGCATGTGCTGCTAAAACGACTGAACTAAAAGAAATGAAAAATAACAGAAGAAAAGTTCTAACGTGTTGGTAGACCCTTCATGATGAAGATTGTAATATAAACTATGAAGGTGATACATCAGGAGGATGCGAAATGAAGAGCGCCATAGGATGTTTAAGTGTAGTTTGAGTTCCTTCACATGTACTTTGTTGGAGACGGAGATTCCAGCGCTCATATGTTGTTTAATAATGAGCGGTGAAATGGACCGTGCTGAAAATTTAAAAGTGGCGAAAGTAGAATGCATGTGTGTAAAGAAAGGAGCCATTATACCAGAATGAAGAGACTAAGAGAAGATGAAAGAGTGGCACAGAACTGGAAAAAATTTAGTGCTCAGTGAGGAAAGGAAATAAATTGTCGGATGCAAACATTAGCATAATGACTAATTATTATGGCAGGGCAATCCACCGCAATATTGTTAATCATGGATTGATATGAAGAAGGATATAATGGCATCATTCCAGCCATATATTCAGTTCCAAGAAAAATCAACGTCATGGACTTTGTCACAAGGGAAGATTCACATTTTCATTACTAAACAACATAGCAATTGGTAAAGAAGAAAAATGAGAGTTCAAGAGATCTTCAACGGTTATCCAGTTTAGATGCTGGTGAAGAAGGAAATAAAGGCTGTGTATGAAGCGCTGTGCGAAAGAATTGCTTGAACGCTGCGTTTCTGGATCTTACACCAAAGCAGATGATTTTCATTCGCGTTTGGTAATAGACAACTGCGATTAAGCAATTCTCGGGCAGTGCTTCATACACGCTGCTGACTCTTTACTCTCAGCATCTAAATTGACTTTCTTCCTATCTCTGCGCGGCACCAGAAAATCTTCCCCTTTAAGTCCTGGCGTTGTTTTCTTTGGAACTGAATATATGGTTGGTTGATGCCATTATATCATCTTCATAATCGTCCCATGAATTTAATATTGCGGTGGTGCCCTGCCCTGCCTAGTAGTCATGCTACTTGTGTTTGTGTCGACAATTTCTTTCACGAGCACCCAAACCTGTTCTTTCAGTTCTTGTTACTCTACGCTTCTTTCATCTTCTCTTAGTCTCTTCATTCTGATAGTCATTCTTTCTTTACATGACAATGCATTCTTTCGCCACTGAAATTACTATAAGTGTCCATTTCACAGTTATACTAGCTATATTGTAACTGGAGATCAAAATACCAGGTAGACAATGAAAATCCCCAAATGCTAGAATAACATAACCTTCTATTTCACGCTCTGATATTGCAGCTTCATAGTTATATTGCAAATCTTTAATAAATGAAAATTTCACCACACGTTAGTCTTTGCTGACCACAAGCTGCTTTTAGTTCGGTCATTTTAGCGGCTGCATGCTTTAGCTTTTATTAAATCGCTGGGAGAGTCTGTCACATATCTGTGCACACTATTATATACCTACATTAGAAACGTAAATCTTTGCATCTATATCATCGTAGAATGCGTCGGCATATTGAAGTATTCCGACACAATCGGGCACAATCCACCTTGTTCTTTTGCCAGTGTTCTTATGATTTCCGAGATTTCTGCATTTCATGCAGCTGCTCTGCGCTATCGCCTCGTCTCAGATGGCGTGAATACCCCGGTATTTCCCATTTTTGCTGCCAACGTTCGCTATGTCTCTTCGGTCCCGCGATCACTGTGCTCCGGCAACTTACTGCCGCATTGGTGTAAGTGAGCGTTCCTTTCCTTCTGTGAACATTTTTGCGGGTTCAATATTTTCTGCGACTGGGAACATATCTTTTTACTAGTGTCTCAAATCATCGCTGCCAAATGGTCCTCAGGTGCTTTGCATCCGCATTCGGCCATTAAACGTTCAGCGCTGCTTTATTTCATTTTGTTTCGCATCGGTGATAATATCGGCCTCCGGTGCTTGCTGCTGCTGCTATCTTTGCAGTGATGGTGAGCTGAGGCGATTGAAAGCGGTGTGGTCGGCGAAGATGCTGGCGTGCGCCATTGCTGCCGTCGTCGCTTCATTCCTCTGTAACTGGTTTAGCGAATTATCGTTGCCACTTCGTGCGACGATATCGCGGCTGTTGAGCAAACATGGTAGCTAAAGCAGCTACAGAGTTCGGTCGAAACGCGTGGCATGCGACGCCCTGTAGTGCTGAGTTGAGCAACTGTTACACCTCATGATGATGTAACAAGAAGGCTAGCAGTGGGATATTGACATTATGTTTCGAAGTTTCGTAACATATAATGCAAAACTATGCGAACTAAATCATTCTTACTGTGTTTTATTAATTATGAGATTATTGTTACATTTGGTCATAACTGAAAATGAGCGGAGTACAGCATAATACTTCGTGGACACATTCTTGAATGCTCTGCGAGCTTCATGAGGCCACCGGCGAAATCGAATTTTTCGAGATTTTGGTGTTTTGGGCAAGCTGATCTTGCTGGCACAGCTATGCAGGCTGGCTGAATTGAGCTTATTTTACGTGACTGAAACCGGTGAGCTAGCAGCCAACGGACACAACATTGTGGAGATCGAACACGATATACTGAGAAGATGAGTTTCTGTCGCCGAAATAAATTTCTCTAATGTCATCGGCCGGCTGAAGTGAACTCGACCCATCGTGTTGATCGCAGCTACCGACTCGCAATATCGAAGAGCTGAAGAAGGCAGAGCAACGGCGAAGAGAGGCTTGAAGGAAAGCTGCGGCGAAGTTTTCGCATCGCGCGAGCAAATAACGGAGAGCGTGGGACATTCCATCGTCGAGATCATCCTCCAAGGGTGGTGCCTTCACTCTCCTGCGCGAAACGTCATGCAGTCGTCATCGTTGTCTCTCATGGGCTGTTTGCGAGTTCTAACATAAAAAGGAGCACTCAAATATTCCTCCTCGTCGAGAAATATCTGCGCCATGATAAAATCTGGAAAATGAGAAAATGGAAAATTAGAAATTAGCAAAAATACGTTTTCACTGCCCATAATCAATAGCATGGCGACTAGGTATGGTTAACTACATCTTTCACCCGATATTTTCAGAGAATCACAAAATATTTCAATAAATAACAATTCAGCAACATAAAAATGAGGCTTTGCAGTGCGCTGTGCTGCAGTGTGTGCATAAATATTGCCATAAATGGCTTCTGTATTGAAATCCAGTGAACTGCTTGATTTTGCTTGCTTGCACGTCTTCCTCCATCAGCGTGAGCTACCAGCCAGTTTGGGAAGAGCGGCTGATGACTCCTCACTCATGTCGCCAATAAACTTTTGCTGTTATTACACCATACCGGCGGGTTGGAGTCCTCCAATGGCGATTCTCTCCGTGAGGATGCCGGCAGCTTCGATGATCAACTTCCCGAAGTCAGGCGGCACCTCTTCTGTAACAATTTCTTTGTCACGGCTCTTCGCCGCAACTCGCTTCTCGCTCTTCAAATCGCGGTTTATTTTCAACTGTGCCCATTCAAAAAGTCATCAACTGCTGTCTGGCGCGTGCGTGTTCCTACGGCATCTCACGTAGCCGAGGTCAACTCACTGTTGTGTTCAACGTCCTTGATTAGAGATGACTCCTGGTCATCGGCAATGATGTTGTGACTGACGAGACCAGTATACCTTGGTTTTACCAGACCGCTGACGTTAACAACTGCTTTACACCACCTTCATATTAGGGTGCATGTTACTAGGTAACTGGTGACCAGGGCGTCAATACAACGGGTTGTAAAGGCGAACCCTTCGAGGCGCATAATACTCTGTTTAACGGCGCAAAGTGATCATTGAACCGGTCAAAAGACCATCGAGTAACGGCTTTGTCGCGGGTAGTTGACTGGCAAAATAGCGCCAAAAGAAGCGCAGATTTTCTGCCAGTACGCAACGAAAGACCCAAGCTTCGATCGCGCCTTTTTGACTGAGAAGCAAAGTCGACACTCTCCTCACAAACGCTTATGACCTGATGTAACACTCTCTCGCTAGTATGATTTGCATTCTTTGTATTTGCTCAATGCATTAAATATAGATCGGCGATAATAAATCTAATTATCTCAGCCAAACAATATAGAAGCTTTGCTGCTGCTGCACTTATCAGCACTAACGGCTTCTGCAACTTTGCGTTGTGAACGCACGTGACTTAAATCAGTTAAACCAATCTCACTGGCGGAAAGTCTTCGCTACTTGCCCCTTCCCCACGCTTCTTCACTACTGCGTGAATCCGCGCAGGCTAACGGAGTGCTGGATTGCACGGTGCTTCTTCCAGTACGCATCGTAACTGTCCGTACTCACCGGCGTTCTGACTATGTTGCTTAGCGTTAATCACCATCGTCTTCGACGATTGCGGCATCTTTGCACGTAGCTCGAAATCACGTCGTTCGCTAATGCTTCACTATCGCAGCTGGCATTGTTACTGAGCCCAGGCGACCATGCCGTTACTCTCACCCGTCTCAAGCCTTGATTATCGCCACTGCTGCCGACGATATATATACTTCTTCAATGCGTATCGACGGAAAATGTTGCCTTTGAACGCGTGAAGAATATTACCAACCTGCAGCTGGCAACAACTTTACAAGCGCGAACTAGCACCTTGGTGCGATGATGTTTCAAACTATTATTTACGCCGCCTGCTGATAAACTCAGAAGTATAGTGTCAGTCAACTACTGTCACGGTGAAATTGCCAGTGCGCTTTATGCTCGAAAACAGTTCTGTACAAGCGACACGGCATGTTAACGTGGAAAACTGTAATTTGTTTTAATATTATGGCAGCTTGTTTTATTGAATACTGTTAAACCGAAACGAATTTTTATAAATACGTATTTGAAAAACATTAATAAACCTGACGTCGTGGCGAGGCTTGCGTGGCGAACAAGCGCCAAGCACAGTACAGTAATTTGAAGGCAAATGCTGAGGACTCTGCTATATACTGTATTTAGTGCAGTTCTTCGCAACAAAAATCACTGGCCTCAATAAATATTTTCTCCATAACAACAGTATGTGCTACCTATAATCGTATGACTATAACTGTATCGGTGCGACACCATATTGACACATAAAAATAAATAGCTTTGCGGGCCAGGCAGGGCATGTTGACACAGCCAGGGATTTGTTTCCGTCTTTGCATTTCACCTAAAAGTTTTATTGTAACCATAAGCTGCCAGCAATATCCAGCGTTGACTCGGAGAAGGCAATGGCTGAAACAGAATAACGAGAACAAGTAAACAAGCGTTGAACAGCCAAGTACAAGTGCGAGTCTGGCTTCGCGACAAAAATCGAAGCTTTGGTGTGTATGTATGATGATAACAGTATGAGAAGGTAGTAATACTATTAAATTATGTTAATGAGGAAAACAAATCACTTATGGGTATGGTTACTGTGTTGTTGCTAATCTGGCGAACGATTCCCCATTTGTTTAAATCTTCTGCTAAACAAACTTACAGATACTGTCGTCATATTTCTCCTCAAAGTGACAACTATAGCAGCATGGCGCGGTGGAATAGCGTGAATCACACTACATCAATGAAATCCGTGAAGCGTGCGTCACAAAACTCTGGGTTATTGCTGACGAAGAACCACACTGAATCAGAATAGTTTGTGGTAAAACCTGATGCTGGGTATTTGAAGACTTTATTACTTATATATTTCATGTTTCCCAAATACTCTGTCTTCTTTGCTCTATCAAGAAATACAAATATTATATATACTAGTTGGCATCAACATACTGATGTGTGATTCAAATCAAATACGCCTTCTTTTGCTGATCTTTCATTTGATCCATTTGAATGAACAAACTCACTATTAATGAAAATTGGTAGTTTTAGTAGAACCTGAATGAAATTTCTTTCACTTTTCTACTTATCAGGGTAACGAGATATACGAACATTATGCGACAATTTTATTAAGCACAATCTCAAACTAACGAAATATCAGTGCATGAATACTTATTTACTCAGATATTTTGAGAAAAACCGGTTTGTGTGGGCATAATGTGTATTTTTGAAGTAAGCTGCATTTCTCACTTCCCACCTAAGCATATGAAAATTTGCAGGCTTTAACAGCCGCTCATCTTTATTAAATGTGTTGAATTTTAAATATGCTTCCATAAAATTTTCACTTTGTAATATTTCGGTTTATGTTTATATGAACATACCAGTCAAGCAACAAATGAAGTCAATATTATAATTAAACGATCGTGCGCCCCTGAGAAAGTCTTCGAAAGCTGCGCTCGTGATCACAGCTATGAAAATGTTCGTAATCTGACTCAAATTCTATTTTTATTAATTACCATTAGTCGTATATGCTTCAAATATGTTGGTAAGCGGCTGGCAACAGTATTTTAGTTTCAATTTTCAGCTAAAACTGTTATTAATTTTCTTGTAGTTGTGAACATGATGTAACATACAGTGTCTGTTGGATGAATACCAGATGAAAACTATAAAAGCGCAGGCTGTATCTATTTTGTTGTGAAACTATTCAAATATTTGCTGAATAATGTTTTGTTTTTACGAGGGCAACGTCAGCCAGACCAACGTTAAGGAGCACATGCACATTACTAATTGTTATTGTGAATAAACAAATGCACTACTGTGCGAAATACAATTTTATAATTTATATTCTAAGAAATCATGATATATTTAGTATTTTAGTAAATTATTTATAACAAGTATTTATAATTCAATATTTGCTAAACTCTGATATTCTTTACAACACACAACTGTATGTACTAATTCATGCTGGTAATTGATATTTATTTAAAATTGTTTTTACTAGGTATTTATAGCAGTTCATTCAGATTTTGCTAGTGTGCTGTTACACTGAAAGGCCTGTATTTTTATTTCCAGTATTTCTTGCATTCTCTGAGTGTGAAATATTTTTAAATGTATAACACCTGTTTATTTGGTAATTGATCTGTATAAACAAAACTGCAGTAGCTCACCGATATGGCAAGAGTAAATATTCAAACCTACCGTTAGCTCTGATAAATGGGCCCAACATGTACCGAAAGTAATAATTTAAAGTAAAACAGCACAACTTCTCATTATGACTATTGATGATTTAAATAAGGTTATTTTGCCTGGTATATTCAGTAGAGTATACTGTATTGCAAGTATATTATCATGTTGATACTGTATACAGGAATTAACATTGTCGTGTACACTGTTGCATTGATATTGATTACGTTCTCAAAAATGTGTTTAACTGTCTTAAACGTTTTGTTCATTGATTCTGTATACAACAATTGCTGTCTTCTGATAAATTGTATTTTATTTCACATGAGTCGAGAAGTCATGTTGTGTTGAATATTCTGTTAGTAAATTATTTGTAACAATTGACTATAATTTCAATTTGCTGCAACTATTTAGAGAATTTATTGTTGTATGGAGCATGATATAATACGTGTTTGTTAGTTTATACCGAAAGATGAAACTATATAAGCAAATATTCACTTATTTTTATGTGATCTGCAGCCTTCACTGTACGCTCAGTAATGTTTGTAACAGTGGCTCTAAAATGATCAATATTGCAGGTTGGTTCATGCAAACCCAACATGAAACAGTGGGCCAAGGAATTTTGTTTATTTATGTTATACGTGCTCCCCATTTTGCGGAGACAGGTGCAGAACTACCGGAAGCAAATCCCACTCCAAATGCTGATATTTTAACTGTCAAATATGTACCCACTAAGAATTAAAGCAACTATATTTCACTGTTTTACCATTCATTAGCAGTTTATTTTAAACAAAACTTTGCTGTATTATACTAAAAATATACAATATTTCAGTAAAATACTGCCCAGCTTTTATATCAATCCCAAAGCATCAAGTAACGATAAAAGCTCTCACCTACTGCTGTATAAATAGTACATGCCTCAAACTATCATCTGTTCACCTATTTGAATCCCATCGACAGAGGCAAAATGCCAGCCTACAAAATCACTCTTCAGCATCCCCCATCATTCGAACACATGTTTAACTGGCCTGCGTAACTACGTCCTCTTTCTCTCTCTATACTAATATATATATATATGTACTTTTATAACTATATATATATACTATATCTCATTATGCATATTTAACTATTTAAGTCAACTTAAAATATCTATAGACATTTGTAGAATCACATTATCTTTGTATTTATCAATCTATAAAGCCCAAATCAAATTTCATATCTGTATGGCACAAAAAGTAATAAAATGCGAAAGTTCACCATAAATAAACGAAAGGCAATATTACCATATTTGCTCTTTGATTTATTATACCGTATATTATCGCATTATAACAATACACAAGAAAACATCTTTTATCACTCATAATCTTTATCTAGCTCTGTAAAATATTTAAAAATCTGAGTTTAATGCGTGAGCAATATTCCTCTTCAGCAAAGTCTGTCAGACAGTACTGTGATCCCAATGTTAACTTACTAAGCACTCTCTCTCTCTCTCTCTCTCTCTCTCCTCTCTCTCTTCTATATATATCTCTATACTCTCTCTCTCTCTCCAGAGCATGAGTGTTGCATTTGTTTATACTCATTTTCTGTATTTTTCAATAAAATGTGTACAAGTTTGCACATCCTTTGAACTGAACAATGTGTGGTCAGCGAATATTTCAGATGCTGTATAACGTAATAACAAATCAAAAACACTAAAAATGTAGTAATAAGGAGCACAAAACATCTTAGTGAGAGAAGAAGAAGAGAAGAAAGAAGAATCATGTTAACTCATTCTGGGGCCCGCTGTCATTCTGAAGGAATGTGCTTGAAATGAAGCTCAAACTGTTTACGATTTATAATGAATTTATTTAATTTGTATTACTGTAAGCATTTTATGGAGCATTTCTTTGTGTTTGAAGAGAGGAGAGACATCGTAACTAGCTCATTCTGGGGCGCAATGGGCCGGTGGGCTTAGTAAACTTTATTTTTAATTACAGCTACAATTTATTTTATTTCTATCATTTATAGATATTTTACAATGTTCTTGGTAATATTGACCTTTAGTAATAAACCGACTAACAATTAGTAAACCATTGTTATCATAAAAATGTGCTTGTATGAAACTCATGAAAATGGAAGTAATTAGTGAATGTTAACTCCCGTGAAAAATTTCCAAATCATCATCTAAAACACCCTAGTAACACGTTACGTGCTGTCTACCGCCGTTACGCAAGTAGACTGCGTCTATCGCTGTTGCTGTAAGTAGACTTCCATGCGCACACTGGCTGCGGCTTATCACCAAATGACAGTTCAAACAATATACTGCGAACTATCGTCCCAGAACACTGTAATATCATTTCAGAGAATGTATTTGCATTAGTTCAAGCATACAACGCCCTCAAGCTCCGTCGTCAGACATATCTTGTGTTTTGAAACTCTGCCTTTGGCAATCTGTCATACTATGTAATCGCTGAACCACATATATTTTCTGTGTTATGAATGATTTTACAATATTT
The DNA here is from genome assembly GCF_040412425.1 of Macrobrachium rosenbergii. Taxonomy (NCBI): domain Eukaryota; kingdom Metazoa; phylum Arthropoda; class Malacostraca; order Decapoda; family Palaemonidae; genus Macrobrachium; species Macrobrachium rosenbergii. The sequence continues at coordinate 41,337,104 of NC_089766.1, forward strand.
ACTAATAATAAATATGCATTTTGAACAGTACTGTTGCTATAAGTATATCTGCAATGCATGGTGATTTAGATATTAAAGGATTACCTCCAAACGAAGATGTAGTTGTTATTAATCTCGTGTATAATTTAAAGTGATTTTATAGTAAGTTGTCATTGTCTTTGAAATGACTGTCATTATATAATTGAAAATTAAATAACTCAACATTTACCCTTATCTATAAGTAGCCTAGAGAAAGTATCGACTATTAACATTTATTGCAACACGAGGCAGTAATATATAATAATAATAATATACTCTGGTAAAAAGATTGGCACATTTCTATAATGAAACAATTTTAAACAAAATACATATTCTAACTAAACTGAGGGTGAGGACGGACCTGTCATATATGTCCCGTCTGACATATGTTGAGTCCAACCTAACCCGGATAACTAATTTTCGGAAATAATAATATTCTAAACTAAAAAATATGCATTTCTATAATGAAGTATGTGGGAACAAATGTGATTCCCACTCTGTTTATGCTGACTTGAAAGAGGAAAAACATATCAATCATGACGATTTGACACATTGTGAAGAGAAGGAATGTTGCCCTCAACTCAAGGTTTTCAATCTTTGGTGATGAAACAATGGTTTGTCAGTATTCCCGCTGACGGAACGTTGCCTCCCCATTTTTGTTTCTTGTTGGCGAACAGCGTGATGGTGGTGTCGAACTGCCAGTCTAGTCAGGGCGGCGGCAGATCACGGCAGTATTTAGCGAACTGTGTGAACGATATTTAACAAATGTCACGGCTTTCTATGCGTGGAAGTCAATGCTGAGAGCTGTTTCTGAGACGATGGTGCCGTGTCGGCCTTTCTGTTTGAATTGTCTACTGATGTTCAATTTCCCAGTTCTCGTTACGTTGGCTCATTATTGTTACTATTGTTGTTGCCATTTTATGCTGCCTGTAATGTACTGTTTTTGTATTTATGTGATTTTATGTTGCTGTCATGTGTTTTTGTTCATTATTTTATTTAAGTTTTCTTCTCCCAGACTGTTTCCTTGTAAAGACACAGCAATAAGTGTTGGAAGCAACTTTGCTCATTTATTCTGCTCCTACTCGCATTTGTCACCTCTCATCGGTACATTATTGGTACTGTTTTCTGTGAGGCCTGGCCGATCTCGGAAAATGAATGCTGTGTTGACCTTTTCCAGAGATTATTACTGTTTGGCTGTGTATGTGTACATTTTTAAAAAAAATTTTTTGTATTTTTTCTGTTGAATGAGGAGGTGTTAGAGAACGTCGTTTTGTTTGTTTTTCTTGTTGGCGAGGTGTGTGGTAGTGTGTCAGTGCTCGCCAGTCGGTCAGGACGGCGGCGAGGTGGCGTGGCAGCAGAGTTACTTTTGAGCGTGGTGTCGGCTCTGTGCGATCAGTCAGTCTGGAGAAACTGTTTCTGAGACTTGATATTGCATGTCCTTCTGTTTAATTGTCACTGCAGTGAATTTTACAGTTCTGTTTCCTTTTATGCGTTCTTGTTGTGTGTGTTTCTTGTGTTCATAGTCTATCTTTACTCTCTCTGCTGATTTGTGTTATGTGAGTACCTGTCTGCTGTCATGTTTATTCGTGTTACAGGCCTTTAATTTTCATCTCTCTCTGAACTGACTCACTGTAAATTACAGCAAATAAACAATTTATGTAACTTTGTATTTGTAACTTCTCTCTCCCTTTGTTTGTCACCTAAATCGTCATTAACAAACCATTTTCTATAGCTGTCATTCTCTCTCTCTCTCTCTCTCTCTCTCTCTCTCTCTCTCTCTCTCTCTCTCTTGTACAGTATATTTTTATAGATAAACATGATGTTACTCTGTCATTCATTTGCATATATTAAAATAAACATGATGTTATTTGTCATTCATTTTTCATATTTCGTATAATTAATGTACAAGTTTTTGCATAATGCAGCAGGCTGGATAATAATAAAAGTAAAATAGTAATTAGCAAATCTTTAGATACTGAAGAGCATGCTCTTTCATCCAAAAACACTTTGAAGTATAGTAATAAAATTTCAAAACATCTTACATTACCTTGAGGAGGAAGTAGAGAGAGAAGCTCTCTTGTTAAGCTCATTCTGGGGCCCTATCATTCTGAAGGGTGTAAATTAACTCAAATAGTTTACGATTTATATTAAGATTTATTTAACATTTGTATTACTGTCAACATTTATAGACATTTGCTGTGTTTGGAGAGAGAAAAAGACACATCGTAAACTTGTTAAGCTCATTTGGGACCACCTGCCTTCGTTCAGGTTGGGCCCCAGAATGGAAAGCAACAAGTTACAATTACGTCTAGATTTAATTTAATTGCAACAAAAGATTTTATAGATATTTTCAATGTTTGCATTAATATTGACCTTTTGAAAATTAGTAAACCATTGTAACAAATTAGTAGCCATTTGTTATCTACTTTTAAAAATGTGTTAGCCATGAAAAAAAATGAAAAATAGAGTAATTACAGAATATTGCTCCATATGAAAATTGCAAATTAGTAAGGCCTCCGGAAAAAGTGAATGTGCTCCACAAAATCTACCATAAAATGAAACGCCTAAAAACAGGTCACTGTAACACTCATTGTCTTTAGTAATTGATTGTAGATAAAACAAGTGCTACTATATTCATCCTATTTTATAATTGCAAGAATTCTAGTTTACCTGTTGAAATCTTCAGCTGGAATTAATTTTAGCAAGATTGTATAATTTTAAATTTTGCTTCCCAAGCAATTGATTAAATTTGTTTATTAAACACAACACAAAATATGTAGTTTCCTTTAGTTTAGTTAGTTGATTATATTTTCAAATTTTTAAATTTTTACTTTCCATTTTATGCTTGAAAGTCATTAAAAATTTGTGCAAATTAGATAAAAATATTCTCCAGAACAGGATTTTTCATATTTTGAGTTAGTTATTGTCTCAAAATTTGTCAGTAAGGATGAAATATTTTTTCAAATGTATAACATCTGTTCCTTTTGGTAATTGATTTTGTATTAAAGAAAATTATGTTTTTCTCTGATGAGAATTATATTTTTATCAAATTCACAAGAATTCTGAAGTGTATATTATATTTGAAATATTTCAGTCAAATTGTTTATAGCAAGTTTTATGTGAGTTTCAATTCTGCTTCTAAAGCTAAGTAAATGTGTTCATGTACACGATGCAACAGTTTCAGTTAGTTAGTAGATGGCAAAAAAGTAAATATTTTTAAATTTCATTTATCTTTTAGTTGATTCGAAAATATTTGTGAATTGATAAAATTATTAGTTGAATTTGTCTAAATTTAAATTACCCTTTAAGGAAGTTTGAAACACTTTGTTCATTGAATTTGTGTGAAATTGCCTATGTCTGATGGGAATATGTTTTATTAAATCAGAAGGACTATGGTGATTTTATTTAGTGCAAATTTTCGTAAAGTCATGCTATGCTTGAAATATGTTGGTATTATTATTTGTAACTATTTTATAGTTTTCCAATTTTGCTTCTAAAACTATTAGGGAAATTGTTATAGTTTATTGTAGGCACGGTGTAACATAAAGTTGCTGTTAGTTTAGATACCAGATGAAAGTATAAAAGGAAATATTTCTATTTGTGTTTATGATCTGCAAGATATTTGCTGAGTGAATCTTTCATATTTTTTTGTTGCAGTACAAAATTATCAGTCATGTAGGATGGTTTCATTGAAATACAGCATGCACTAAATAGGATTGAATTTTTATGTATAACACATTCTTTATAGTAATGATTGTGAATAAAACAAATTACTTTTGTCTGAAAAATTATATTTTTATCAAATTTGCGAAATTTTATAGTCATATATTTGAAATATTGTAGGGTATTTTTAACAGAATTATTTATGATTTTCAATTTTGTGAAAAACTCTATTGCATAAATTTGTTTATTACACACAGCAAAATATAAATAATTTCCTTTAGTTTGGATAGATGATTATATTTAAATAAGTTAATATTTTTTACTTAACATTTTGTATATTGTTTCTTTCGAAAAAGTTTTCATATTTTTAAATTGAATTTATTATCTAAAGTTATCCAATAAGGGTGATTTTTTACAAATGTTTAACTGCTTGTTCATTTGTGGTGATTCTGTATAAAACAGTGTACTTTTGTCTGTGGTGAGAATTATATCATATATAATTCTGGGTAATGAAGTTATGGTATACTGTATTTGAAATATATCAGTCAAATTATTTATAACAAAGTTTTGAATGAGCTTCAATTTTGCTTCCCAAAGCTATTGAGTAAATGTGTTCATTACAGTGTAACAGTTTAGTTCATTATTGTTGCTGACAAAAAGGAAATGTTATTAGCTACCATTTTACCTTTGTAGTCCATTAAAGATATTTGTGAATGGTTAAAATGTAATAGAAAGTTATTATTTCTTGTATTCGGCTGGTTGTATGAAATCATCCCTGTAGAGAAAGTGTAGAACACTTTGTTTATTTGATTCTGCTTATAAAACAAATTACCGATGTCTCTGATAAATTGTAATTTTATTTAATTAATGAAATTGTGTTAATTAAAAAGAATTTGGAATCCATAATATGTGAAATTTATTAGAATTATTGTTGCTATGCAAATCTGGTGTTTTGATAGAGTAGTCGCTGTTTCGATCATAAGATTTACCTTCATGGTCTACCAGAGCTCCATGGTGAATATGTGGAAGAGGTAGCTCACTGAGAACTCAACAGCGACACCAAATGAGTTTTTCTACGTCAAAACTGTTTTTGTAATAAATGTTAAAGTCTGTATTATTTAACTTGCGGAAACACTACTAAGTAAGATTATAAGTAATTGCTGGTTTTAATTTTGGCCCAGGAAACTGCATGGAGTTTTGTTGTTTATCAACAGACTATAATGCGCAACATGCAGTTTCTGTTAGTTTGGATACAGATGGCACTATAAAGACCAAATATTTCTATTTTGTATTTGTGGTGTGTGCAAAAATACTTGCTGAATGAATGATTAGTATCTTTACAAAAAAGTTAAACTGTATATAAATTATGATACTGTGGTTGGGTTCATTTGAACCCAACGTGCACCAGATAGGGTAAGGGAATTTTTTTTCATATATCACACTCACTGTTTTTGCTAATTGATTGTGAATAAAACTAATTACTTTTGTGTGTTGAAAATAATATTTTTATCTAATTTGCAAGAATTCTATCAATGATTTATTTGAAATATTTTAGTAGAATTATTTGTAACAAAGTTATATTATGATTTTCAATTTTGCTCCCAAAACTCTTGAGTAAATTCTTTTATTACGCACTACGTAATATATATAGTTTTCTTTTGTCAGTTGCTTAATTTTGTAATTATTAATTGTGTACTTTACATGCGTGAAGCTTTCAAATTTTATACAAATTAAATATTTTTAGAATTTATGCAAATTAACTAAAAATATTTTGAAGTTTCATATTATTAGTTGAATTTAATGTCTATAGTTATTCAGTAAGAGGGTGGGAGGTAATTTTCTTTTCAAATGTATAACGACTTTTTCATTTTGGTAATTGATTCAGTATCCAAACAAAATTACTTTAGTCTCTAGTGAAATTATATTTTTATTTAATTTCACAAAGAATTCTGAAGACATGTTATACAGTATTTGAAATACAATTGCTCCCCATTTTTACACAGAATAGGTTCCAGAACCTACTACAATCTAAAGTAATAGAAATGCATAAATCCCCTCTAAAATGCTTATAATTGGTTCACCTTTGCCGAATGCCTTGTGCCATAAATAAAATACTTAGAACTGTCTATTTAACATTCCTGCCAACCCTTAGCGCTTAATGGGCGTACCATAAAAATAGGCTAAAATTGTCTGTCGGATGTCAAGTGAATATTATCGTCGACACAATGCTCTTTTTAAATATTCGCGGAAAAATAATTATAGGCCTAGTTTGCGGAAGGTTTCAAATGCGTCGCCAGGGATGCTGGGAGTTCTGGATCAGCTGTTGTTTGTTTCGTCACCCAGACGCGCGCATGCGCAATTCCCTCCTTCTCACACACGGAATGGCATCAGCGTCGGACCTTGCAGGAGCGATTTTTGACGCATCCGTGTTTGCAGAACTTTGGCGGCAGTGGTTCGTATTCGTGCTGCAACAGGACGTTTGCGAGAGATCATCACAAAGCCATCAGGACCGTGAAGGCCGATGTTTACTGTGTGCTTTTGACATGACCCTCTGTATAGCAGCTAACTAAAGAAAAAAATACCACTGTTTTCATTTTTATGACTTCGTTTATTATCATGACGTATCGTAGCTGAATATATTCTTTGGCACAAAGTAATAGTTCCTTCCTTTATAATAACAGATAGAATGAAAATAAACTTCTTGAGAGAACACAGTTGAATATAAATCAAAACCACAAAGCTCCATATCGACAACAACGTCAGAAGAAAATCTACTATGTATCAAGGTCCAAAGAAACGTGACCTTGCTATGTATGTTATCCTTGAACGAAAGTGAGGTGCTTTTTTAACTCCTTCGCATAGTTCAGGATCTACAGGAGTGGCAGGTGCGATTAAATCCCGGAAATACCCTTCTGGGAGACGAGCTTTACCCGTCTACTCACGCCGATATCTAAACAACGTATAATTAGAAAGAAATGGAAATAAAAAGTGAAATAAAATCCACGACTAAAAGTCAACACCTAGAAACAAATCATGCAAATGTTATTTTAATCGTGCTCAATTGCTCCCGAAATTTCGAGCACCTAAACAGTAGTCCGCATATAACTAGACTTTGTAAGCTTTAATTGTCATTGGTAGGGGAGGCCATTGACTTAATTCGTGTTGTGTTTCCTTTCGGCAAGTAATCACTGGATTTTCTCTTCGGTAATTCAACCCTAATTGTAGGATAATCTCTCCAAAAGGAATAATTACGAAATTTGGTAAAGATCACAGCGGGGTATTAACCCTTATCCTAATTAGGAGGTATGGAGAAGTGAGGGAGGGTTGATGATAAGTGGCTGAGCGAAGGAAATGGAGAATTAAAGAGGTTTTTTGGCAGTTATTTGTACCAATACCTCTTTTCTTCAAAGTTAACTTAATAACTTAAAACTCTGAAAGGCTAAAATAATTCGGTCATGGTTTTGATAACTAATAAAATATCGTTGAATTTCTGCGTTCTGTGATGTCGGATGCAACGTAAGTCGTAGAAATATTTTCCAGTAATGACTGGAAGATGAGGAAGTTTCTTGGGAAACCTTTAATGTTCATAATACTTCAGTTTATATGATACAAGATGAATTAATTATAGAAACTATTTGACTGAACGGCTTTCTCCGTTAGTGCCAGTCTTCAGCCCATGAAAATAATCTCCAACATTGTAGTAAAATCCTCTCCAATGTTCTTTCAATTGTAGACTTAATTTCCTTATCCTCAGTGAAGGTAAAATGATCGCTAAGAATCACTCGGGTAAAGTGTGCGTGCAAAATTATCCTTTGAAAACCTCAAGAAATATTTTTCTTATTTTTTTTTCAAGCTAAAGCCAAGGAGAAAGAAACAGTTTTGGAACCGGAAGCTCCAAAGGTTTACATTAGAGGATTTGAAACAGTCTAAACTATGCATTGTATTAAGATGTTATAACAATTTCTTAGGAATTTATTTAAATCACTGACTTCTGCGAGACATTCATTTTCCACGTGGTCAGTATATATTATCAACTGAACTAACGTATTTTCTGCTAACCGTTTACTGTGTGTAGGTAGTTATTTGCATAATTTCTTACAATTTACTTAAGCTCACTTTCTTGTGCCAGTGTTTCATGTTTTTATATTCGTCGCCATATATCCTGGCTTTCCAGGAGTTGTGTTTTTTATCATGTGGGAGAAATGAATGGAAGCTGAAATATTAAGGTAATTTGCATCCAGTAAGAATGGGGAAACAACATCAAGTTTCGAAATGCGAAGTGAGGAAAGAGGCACAAGGGAATTTGGAAAACCGAATCCCTTTTCGGAAATGATGCGAGAAATCACCGTTAACAGGGAAGAAATCCAATTTAAACCCCGGAAATCCAAATCTCAGACAATAGGCTAGACAGAAACTCTCTCTCTCTCTCTCTCTCTCTCTCTCTCTCTCTCTCTCTCTCTCTCTCTCTCTCTCTCTCTCTCTCTCTCTCTCTCTCACTTATACATACATATTGTTTCACTAATACTAAGTGATCTGGACGAACATTGTTTCTGTTTGTAATGGCCTAATTGTACATATTTTGATATTTTTGTCTTCGTTTTTGTGAGAGCTTGCTTTCTCTTTCGTTTTGTGGTCTGTTACTTTGTGCCAGGAAGATGTGCTAGAATAGACGAGAGTACTTGGGACTCTGTCGTTTCATTTTGAACTTTCACAGTGGTTTCAGCTAATAATACATTTTGCGTTTATTTGAAATTATAAAAAAATTATACAATGTCCCGTTCCTAATCACTGAAACTTCTTCAGCTTCCTAAACATTTCTTTTATTTTTAATATTTCCGTTTCATTTCTCCCTGTTTCCTATAGCTCTATTTTTATTTTACACTCACTGCGACGATTTAACATTATTCTTGAAAATGATAATTAATTGCCTCCAGCAGCCGCTGACAGGGTTGGTTCGACTTTCAGCAGCTTTCCAATAGTGGCCTCGTCTCTGTCAGGGTACCACATGTGTATTACCAGCACTGGGCTAATCACCTTCGCCATATCAAATATATAAACTACATATTTCAATTTTTTCAGTGCTTCAGTTTCACGTCAGTATCCCATGTCGTCACTGTATTAACTGCTGATATTAGCCATTCCTCGATCTATTCACCACCCGTGGACTAATCCCACAACGTTATAGCTTCGTTTGATGCCCTTCCTCTAATTCTCGCATCACCCCATCTTTTAGATAATGAATGGCTCTTGGAGGAGGTGGATTCTCTCATATCGGGCCCAAAGAGCTATCTTTCCTTCTCTTGTCTCTTTTCAAGCTGTTTCCCTCGGCTTTGACATGACAGCAGAAATACTGCTTTTTTTCCAGACTTCATAGTGACTGGCCCTATGGCATAATACAATTGCAGATTGCCTTTTCTGGTGTCTCTTCAGAGGAAGATAAGGCAAAGTCCCAAAGGATTTTGATGTTGGGAGGAAGTACCTGGGCATGCTTATCAACAATGAGCAGGAAGGGTCCATCCAAGGGACCTTTGGATTAGCAAGTTCAGGGAAGTATCAGTGGAGTTCCTGTCCTGACAGGAACACCAGCTCAGCTGTGGTAGATGTTGCTGTTCACCTGCCAACCTTTGAGAAACTTGTGCCTCATAGGCATATCCACCTGTGCTCTGATATTCCTCTTGCCTGTGTTAGGAAGTGTTGAAGATCTAGCTTGGTGGTTGGACAACTGGAACCTTTTTGTGAGAATTCTGCTGAATTCATCCCTCCAGAGATGCTTCTGTTCTAGATGCACTGAAGGTGGGGTGGGACACACACCTGAATGGCTCATTTGTCTCAGGATTTGGGATTTGAGAGAATTTGCACTTGGAAGTATTTCTGGATCAGTCAGAGGGTCACTTGTTACGCTGATGAGCAGCAACACAATCATTGTGGCATATGGTAGCAAGCAAAGGATTGCAATCTCTCTCTCTCTCTCTCTCTCTCTCTCTCTCTCTCTCTCTCTCTCTCTCTCTCCAGGTTGATAAGGCAGGTGCATGAGTGGGTGGTTCATCACACCATCAAATCAACCAAATACATCCCTGGACATCATTCTTCAGCGATGCACCACCTCATTTTCCAGGGTCAGGTCATAGGTATAGAGGTTTCCTATACCCTCTCAGAGCAGAGAGGCTGTTCGATGTTTGGGAAACCCTGGTGATTTTTAGTTTGCTACCATTCAGTGGAACAAGATGCCCTCGGTACTCAGCTCCTCATTGCTGGACTCCTGGGGTACATTGAAAAACCTTCCCTGGGTCTACCTTAATGTGTATGGTCACTCTCACCTGCTAAGTGATCAGCCTGTTTCAGGATTTTGTACTGGCTCTTCTCTGGCTACAAGCTGATTAGTATCATGATCTGCTTAGCCTTCTCATCAAGGTGCTGCAAAAGTTGCCCCAGTAACATCCATTGCTTCATCAGCCACATCTGCTGAAGTCCCATTAAACCCCATGTCTTAATGGACTTTAATTAATTGCTCTTCACATTAAGAAACTATCCAACATCTTATTTCATGCAGGGTTGTGTGAGAGGATGTTAGATACCATCAGGAAGTCCACAGCAGGTGGTTAACCAGCAAATGGACTATCTTCTGTGGTTTGTATTGTCAAGAAGGTATGCCCCTAGTCAGAGCCAGTCTTTATGAGATCGCACATTTCTCGTCTACCTCTTCTCACAGGACTTGACAATCTTAGGGCCTAGATTTTGAAAGCTGTACATTAGGACCAGCATATGCAAAAGGAAGTATCCAAGAACACATCTCATTCTGGAGTTGGGAGGTGATCAAGTGGATGTACGAGTTGTTGGGCTAGGTTAATGACTGTACTCTGGGTGAGGGCTCATGAAGTCAGGAACATTGCACCATCCTTAGTGTTCAAGAGGAACTTCTCCGAGCCACAGGTATTGAGGGCAAGTGTCTGGCAGCACCAAAACACCTTACCTCTTTCTACTGAAGAATGCCACCCACAGGGCCTAGAAGCTTCCACCTGAGGACTAGTGGTGGATGCTGAAGACGTGTAGTTGTCCCAGTTCCATTAATACAGAACAGTATCTCACCTATGGTAGTGAAAGATCGGGTGAAAGAGCGATGCCTGTGGTATGCCTTTATCATGTCTATTTTCTTCCACCCAGCAGCCAATGGCCATATTCATGCTGGTCAGGTCAGATGCAGGAGAGTTACACAACAGAGCTTCTGGCTTATTTTTGTTTTGTGGACGTGAATCTCTCTAGTAATATCGAGAGTTCATCTTTTAACAACAAGAGTTGAAGGGGTTGGCAGTAGAGCATAATTATTTGGTAATTCAAGATGATATGCTACTTTCCTAACTGGATTTCCTGTCTCACATGCAAAACCAAAATTTTCCTGGCCCCTGTCAGCTGTAGCATTATACATGTCAGAGTGAACAAGCGTTTAGTGGTGATTCCTCCCCTGCACACACATGTGACTAGGAAGCTTCCTGGAGAACTTCATTCATGTTCTTTGGATAGTACCTCCCAGCAGTGAGTCTCCATCTAAAAGATGAAGGTTTCTATTCTAATAGGAACAAATTGCATATTGAAGATAATTTTCATATTTCATAGATATGCAAACTTGGTCTTGTACGTTAATCATACCTTTAACTAACTCTACATGCTGTTGAAGAAAAACGTGGAGCTGTTTACTGAGTGAAGTGGGTGGTTTTCCCAACCCCTCACTTACCTGTCACCTTGTTACCAAGATTCAATGACCGAATCTGTATCCATACAAAAGACTTGAGGTTTCTATATCAAGGAAAAATTTAAAGTGATAGATTTGTGCATTGTTTCATGTATACCATTTAGTGTCTTCGTGCAAAGATTCCCATGTGTTAATACTGAGTGGCATACATGGCAGAAATCAATTAGAGTATACAAACAGTCTGGTGCCCCAAGGAACCAAACTTTGATTCTTTCAAACTCATCGCCAGCTCATATGACTTGCTATAATCATCACCCATTTTTCAACAACAGGAATTTTGTGTGCATGATATTTTCTCACCTTTCTTATCAAACATTCTTGTTACATAAAAAAGTCAGTGATCCATTTCATGTATTCTTTCTTTGTTTAACATACAGTGGATAATCTGATATGTTCTGTGCTTTCTCATGTTCATTTGCGTTTTTGACAATGCTGATTATATAATAGCATTAAATTTCATCATAACAATTTACTCATTGATTTGAAGTAAGGATTAATGCACAATGGAGCATGCATAATATCTGGAATGGCTTAGAATGTACCATTGGTGAAGAAGGAAATCACTTGGTAACAGTACTGGCACTGTGCAGTTTTTTTTTTTTTTTTTTCAGTGTTATACCTGCTTCTTTTTCTATTTACTTCTCTGGCATTATTTTGTGGTCTGGCCTCCAGTCGTTCCCTTTTAGTCCACCTCATCGCCTCTTCCTCCTCAAATCTTGATTCCAAAATACAGATATTCAATCATGCTTCACTTGATCTCTTTTAATATCTCACTGGAGCTTCTACTCAATTTTGTTTAAAGTTGGTTGGTTATAACTACGGTTACTGAAACCATTTCTTCCTTTATTAAAATTACTTCTATTTCTGTCTCTTAGTTTAACTACTTCTCTTCCTCTGGCTTCTAGTTGAGAGAGAGAGAGAGAGAGAGAGAGAGAGAGAGAGAGAGAGAGAGAGAGAGAGAGAACTGTATTTCTTTGATGTTAAAAGAAGTGCTCACGTACTATGTCGGTAAAAAACGTTCTTAGAATGCGATGTAGGGAAACTTCCAATAACTTCAGAAATAAAACTTATTTGCCATTTGTCCTTTTAGTAAAAAAAGTGTCATTTCTCAGGTTATCTGTCGTTTAGTCTTTTTAATGCTTCAGGTCCAATTGCAGTATCTGTAATCCAATGCACTCCCAAGGGTTTGGTTCATTTACAATTATCAGTCATCTGTTCCATTCATGTTTTCATATCCGTTTTTTATTTAAGGAAAATAACACTCTTGTGCTTTGTCATGTCACTGGCTTCATCGTAAAAACTGTACTTGGTGTAGTTCGTGAAAAGATTCCCACTCCAAGCTTTCAAGCAACTTGAGATCCAGTGTCATTCAAGTAATAGAGACAAACTTTTGCAAATCGAGATGCAAAAGGGACCGTTTTTCTTACCTTACTGGTGCGTTGTCTTGTTAACAAGACCCCAGAGAATGTCACGGTATCCTCCAAAGAAGTAATATTGTCCGTTTGCAAGTTCTCACGTAGCCCGACTTCCTACCTGTGGATTAATCTTCCGCCCTAAAAACTTACATGTATATTCATTTTGCATAATTTGTAGTGGGCAGCGTATACTTGCTGTCTCCATGCTATATTTCTGCATTAGTTTTCTTGCCCACATTTTTTTCTACATTATATATCTATCTATCTATCAATCTATCTATATATATATATATATATGTGTGTGTATATATATACACATATATATACACATATACATATATATATATATATATATATATATATATATATATATATATATATATATATATATATATATATATATATATATACAACGTGCAACGTGTTAATAAAAATTGGCATTAAAGTGACTACAAATAAGAGAAATTCGGATTGACCATTGGTGAATGAATAAATTTACCAACTTCATAACTTTTGCTTATCTTCTTTTTGAAGTCAAAAAGAAGATAAGCAAAAGGTTATGATTGGTAAGCAATTTTTGGTATTTATTCATTCACCAATGGTCAATCCGAATTTCTCTTATTTGTAGTCACTTTAATGCTAATTTTATTCCCACACGTTGCACGTTGTGTATAATATATATATATATATATATATATATATATATATATATATATATATATATATATATATATATATGTATATATGTATATATATGTGTGTGTGTGTATATATATATATATATATAATATATATATATATATATATATAACATATATACATACATACAACATACATATATATATATAGATAGATAGATAGATTGATAGATAGATAGATATATAATGTAGAAAAATGTGGGTAAGAAAAACTAATGCAGACATATAGCATGGAGACAGCAAGTATACGAACTACAAATTATGCAAAATGAATATACATGTGAAGTTTTTAGGGCGGAAGACTAATCAAGGTAGGAAGTCGGGACGAGAACTTGCAAACGGACAAATATTCCATTTTTTTAGGATACATTTGAATTTCTCTGGGGTCTTGTTAACAAGACAACGCACCAGTAAGGTAAGAAAAAATTTTGCATCTCGATTTGCAAATTTGTTTCATTTGAATGACACTGGATCTCAAGTTGCTTGAAAGCTTGGAGGGAATCTTTTCACGAACTACACCAAGTACAGTTTTTACGACGAAGCCAGTGACATGACAAAGCACAAGAGTGTTATTTTCCTTAAATAAAAGACTGATATGAAATATGAATGGAACAGATGACTGACGTCAAATTGTATCTGTTCTGCGCTTAATGAAGCAGAAATTATAAAATAAGATTTAGTACAGACATTTTCCATTAGTCTTCTCGAGTGCTTTCGATAAATTTATAATGAGGTTATGCTCAAGGCTTATATTACTCATAAGTTTATTATCGAAACTGGTACACTTGATATTGCAACAGCTTACCTTGTATCCTCTCAAACTGACTGCATAAAATGTTTGACATTAATTATGTATGAATATCAATTAACTTAAATATGCCAGAGAATATTTAGACTGACTCAAGGGTCATGGCACCAGAGTACAAAAACACTGTCAAGTCTTCAGTTAAATGAAGCACTTTTCATTTTTCACTGTTGCACGAAATAAAAAAAAAAAAAAAAAGTCAGATTAGTTGTCAGGCTCAATGCAGATATGAAAGTCGTTGAATTGTATGTGGGAATTAATTGCAACTATACTTTAGCTGGTCCGCTGGTGTAGTGGTTAGTGTCGTGGCATGGCACTCAGATGTCATGGGTTCTTGTCTTCCCCAGGGCGATAAAAAATCTTTGGCGCTGTGTCATGGTCAGTTACTGCCGCATTGTGGGGTCTGCGGTGGGAGGTTGAAACCAACATTCTTTAGAAGCTTGAATTTCAAGTCAATGACCCCTGTCTGCTTGCTCCATGTGAATAGGTTTCCTCTACCGAAATAATAATAATAATAATAATAATAATAATAATAATAATAATAATAATAATAATAATAATAATAATAATAATAATAATAATAATGTTTTTCTGAAAATTAGGACAATTGAATTACACATTGCATATTTAAGTCTTTGAGATGACAAATGACTGCAAATTGGTTTGCCAATGAAAATATGTTAAAGTTTTTAATAATTTTTATATTCAGATGGAAATTCCTATCGTCATTTTGGAGAGTTTTGAAACTGTTGGGACTTCGCCAACTTGTAAATATGTCATAATCATTTAGGTCAAATGTTTTCATTCAAAGATCATTATTTTTATTCCTTAGTTACCAGAAGAAAAGTTACATGCTCAAAACTCTTTCGCGTAAACTGAACTAGACAAAGATAGGAGGAAACCAGAAATAAGTAAGCAGGGGAGAGAGAGAGAGAGAGAGAGAGAGAGAGAGAGAGAGAGAGAGAGAGGAGAGAGAGGAATGGAAAGCAGACTGGAAATGGTAGCACAAGAATAATTCTAAACTTGACTGTGGATTTATCAAGAGTGGTCAGAATTATTTCACTATGAAATCTAGGATCCATTTTTTAATTACCGCTAATCTTGAATATATCCAAAAAGTGTGAGGAAATCGAGGAGTTAGGATATCATTGAGGCTATTAATAATACATACATACTTTTTTTTACATTAAATCTTTTCTAACAAAGGTGGCTCACGAGAAAATATTAGACAGCGATTACTATAAATACTGAATCGTTTATGATGTATGTAAATATATGTATGTAAATTGTGAGCTTAGAAATACTTGCCTGAATAAAGAGAGAATAAGTGGAACGTAACAGCTAACATTTACCATGCAGCGCACGCTGCTAATTAAAAAAAACTGCTTTTTCCTATTATTATTTTTCAGAAGTATTGGAGCCCTCCATAGTATGAAGCATAATTTTCCTTCACAGAAAACAGTACGAACTGAGAACTCTCATTATGAAAACATTGTGCTTTGGTTTGCAACCAATTAAATAATATTCCAGTGTGAAGCCGCATTACTTTTGAGTCGGAAACTTTATCCAGTGATTTTTATACAAATTTCTCAGCCCCATTATTACAATTTATATTCTCTTATTCAGGTGTCGTTATTTTTATAAAGGAATGGGGATAAGCTCTTTTCTATA
>NC_089766.1:41358120-41360620 GCF_040412425.1 Macrobrachium rosenbergii
GCCCCTTTTCTTCCTCAAGGAAGTTCCAAGATGCACTCGGCCTTTTAAGCTCGTTTCCAGGAAGACAGAGGAGGAGGCTGACAGACTTACTTGCCTCTCGTGAAAAGTCACTTTGGTGAATCATGATGACGTGATATTCTCAAAGGGAGGTCTTATGTTGAGGGACCTGCCTTTTTCCTCATTTTGTTTTGAAAGTAAATTAGTCATAGGTTTAACGAGAATCGTATTTCTTCTTGCATTGTGCTCATAGCTGATTTTAGTGAAATGACAAATCTTACTTGGTGAAATTAATACTGCGTTCAAATGATAAAGACACTTATCACTCACATGTGCTGCATGTATAATTATCTTGAATGTTTAACTGGTGCAAGGTGATAACCATCTGTTAAGACTAAAAGTCTCAAATGGAGGTGATCCCTTCAAGGCCTGACCAGTATAGACTGACGCTGTATCATTTTTTGTCCACCTCCCCATCCCTTTTTCCCCCATTCCAACAAGAGTCTTCAGTAGTCATGTCCTATGGAATACCTGTTCTCTCTCTATTGTAATTAAGGCATCACTTACAGTCCCTCTTGATGGTGTTCGTAAACCCACACCATCTCAGAAAACTTGCATCTACTATCACGGAGATATATGAGAGTATAATCAACTGTCATCTCTTGATGCATTCTATTTTACTGGTGAACGGAACTTTTAATGGCTGTTTCTGATAAGTCTCAATGGATTTATGATTTTTTTTTCTGAACAATAACTCAAAAAGGTGCGAAGGACAAAGAAAAATCAAGCAGTAAGGAGGAACATGACATGACATAAAGCTTCTTACCATGATGCGCCTAAGTAAGATGCAGAAAGGAAAAGTAAGTCCAGAAAATGTTGGAAATTACCAAATTTACTCTTTCATTGGAGTACTTGACTGCCAACAGAATCCCTTGGTTGTTAATGGCTGGAAACAGCAGCTATTTTACATTGATTTGACATGTTGTCTGCAGGACACTGATTGGCGAAGTGAACTTTCTATATACTGTTTTGCTACTTTGTTTGCAGGCAGATTTTTTATTGTGTTCCTGTGTAGGTGACTTGATCCTTTTTCCCACTGATAGTTTTGTCCTTGCTTGTAAACAGACTTGTTGGTTGTCTGTCCCAGTCTTGAGAACTGATCCGATTTCATTGACTTGATTGTTACTTTGTACGCAGGGCACTTAACGGTTGAGTGTCCCATTTGATCTATTTCCATGGACTGTTTTGTCCCTTTGTATGAACCTTGTTGTTAAGTGTGCCAGTCCTTTGTCTGTTTTGTAAACTTGTTTGCAGGCCACTTGTTGGATAAGTTTCCTAATCTAGGACAGTAGTTGGTCTAGTGTCCCAGTCTGGAGTTCTTAAACTATATCTCACTGACTGTTTTGTCACCTTGTCTGTAAGACCTTGTATAAATGTCCACATTTTGGGGACTTGATCAATTTTCTGTTTACTGTTTTGTCACCTTATCTTTAGGACACTTGTGGTTTAGTCAGAAGGGATTGAGCCATATTCCCTTGACTGATTAGTCATGCTGTTTGCAAGATGGATGTTGTTTGTATCTTAGTCTGGATTAATTAAGCCATATACCACTTTGTAAGAATCTTGTTGGTAAAGTGTTCCAGCAATAGGGATTTGAGTCATTTTCCATCGATAGTTTGGCCACTTTGCTTGTAGGCCATATACTGGATAAGCTTCCTATGCAGGGAACTTGATATATTTTCTGTTGGCATATTTGAAAACCCTGTCTGAAGGACACTTGTATAAATATCCCGGTTGGGGGCGGGACTCAATCAATTTTCTATTGACTATTTTGTCATTTTTTCAGTAGGCCACTTATTGGTTAGATATCACAGTCGAGAGACTTTTTCCGTTTTCGTTCATGAATGTTAAGGAACGCGAGAGGAAGGAATGGTGAAAAGTAAATGCTGGATACACAAGGAAATTGCCAAATTGCCCTGAAATGTTTTACCTTATCATTTGCAAGAAAAATATTTAGCAGGAAGTGTCCTTATTCTCCGTAGTATATTGTATAAGCCTTCAGCACACTTCCAAAAATTATTCTTGAAAACACCACTCAGAAAAGGCCTGTTTTATTCATAATTTTAAGAATAAAATAGGTTTATTATCTATTCGTAATACATGTCAGCACTGACGCGGGAAATGACGAAAACAAAAGGAGAGAGAGGGAGAAAGGTGGAAGAGGTGGGTGTGTGGAGGGCCAAGGGTTGGTGATATTTCTACTACATTAACAGAAATTCATCCCGGTGCAAAACCCACCGATACCCCAACGCTTTTGCAATATTAGCGGCCAAGAGAATTTAATCCCTTCCATCAGAGAATCCTATTACATTAATTCTGCATCGAATAGCATTCATTAATGAATGAACAATTTCAATTTATCTCTTTCTGATGTGACGCCAGGTGGGTTGCCATGAAATCAAGGATGCTTGATTAGCTCTGACCTCTCCTCTCGCCCTTTCAG
>NC_089766.1:41370620-41375620 GCF_040412425.1 Macrobrachium rosenbergii
CAGAGGAGGCTGAGAAGACCCTTGGGCCAGGTTTGGACCCACAATACAACTACTCTTGAAACCTAGACCTAGACTGATTGTGCGTCTTACGTCCATAGACAAAACGGTTACTGAGTTGGCCCTTGCCTCGGCTGCTGCGTCAACCTGAGCAGTGATGTTTTAACTGAAACGCAAACGCGCAGCTCCACATCAGTGACAGCTGCCCGAAGAAGAGGTGGCTGTAGGTTTGAGAGGCTTACAGGTTGCAAGGATCAAGTCAGGCATGGGTTGCGAGGCCGTGCTGGGGAACAAGCTTCTGCTGTGATCAGCAGACTTCGGAAAAGACCATACTAAACCCCAGGCTGGCTCTCGGCCAGACACTGGTAGCAGGGCCAGACCGGTAGAGAAAGGGGGGCTGGATTGGGATCTCCCAAAGGGAGATTGGCTGTGTATGCTGGCACTAGCACTGAGGCAGGCTCAGGCGCGGGATTTGGAGAGGAGATGTCAGCGGCCTCAGGGCACGTACAAGTTGGTACATTTTGCAAAGACCCTGGATCTGGCTCGGTGGCAAACAACAACCGGACTGGGCAGAACAATTTTTGCCCAGCCAGAGCACAGGCACTGAACACCAGCTAACAGTAGGGCTAAGATGTCATCCAGCACTCGTAGAGACTTGGAAGAGACTAGGACCTGTGGTCCTGAGGAAGGGGCTCAGGAGAGAGGTCTGTCCTGGGAGGTCACAGTCTCAGGAATCTTTGGTGCTCTCCCTTGCTAAACCCTGTTTTGCCCGAGCCTCAAAGTGATGACCCTCCAGTTACTATTTAGGGCGTCAGCCTCAATGCTAATACTTTCTAATAGTTACAGGCATTATCCTTTATGTATCATGTTCATTGTTTTGTCTTGCTATGAGGGTGGCTTTCAGTCATCTAAGTAGAGACCTGTTGAGTGCAATAATGACCTTGGATGTGCAACAAGAGCTGACACTTCAGCTGAGGCCCCTGTGAGACAGATGAGTGGCTGCCAGATAGGATGATGTGATTTCTTGAGGCTATCATAAATTTACAGAGATGCTGTTCTGCTGTACAGTGATAATAAACTTGCTATAATCTCGACAAGGCAGTTACAGTATGGGTTGGCTGGGGACGTTCTGGTTAGAGGACTTAGATCCCGGCCCCCTTTAGACCACAGTGAAACTCCACTTCCTTTCTTCGTAAGTACATGAGGTGGTTGAAGATGCCCATTCCTTCGGTTGGATGGGCAAGGCAGAACAGGGTGGGAACTGCTGCACGCCTATGTATTGGTGCTGGAGGGTGGGGCCATGTCCTATAATCATCAGCCCGAACGGCAGCAGTCAGTGATAATCTTTCAACCAGCTATCATTAATGCTGGCTTCCAGGGCTGTTATAATATGGAAGTCCTCAAGTTGAAGTTGATTTAATAGTCCATAGCTCTGCTCCAGCTTTGATCCATTGCTGCGAGAAGTGAGACTTTTGTGGCAGCACCAGTGGAACTGATTTGGTGCCTCCTTAGGAAGCCTCACCATCTTTGTCTCCAACACTCAGGCATAATCTCACATGCTGTTGCTACAGCCTTCCTGAGTGCCTCAAGGTTTCCCTTATCACTATTTCCCAAAGAATTTAGAGCACCCTGTCCTTTTCCAGCCATGTGTTTTGCTAGGATCATGGCCTCTCTGTGTCAGTTCAGTTATACCCAGAGAAGATGGTTTCCACCTGGTCCAGTCATACCTCTGAGTCTGCTTCATTCTGGGCATGAGGTGACTTTTGTTTGATATAATGGAGAATTGGAGGCACGAGCAGATGCTGCCTTGTCACCAAATTGTTGCTGTATTTTCTTCAGCCTCATTCCTAAGGCAGGTTCCTTCTCCTTGAGGCCATCTCCTACATGCCCACCACATGGGGCTATGTACCATCTCTCTTTCTCTGCCTCTTGTCACTCCTTTCTTCACCTATCTCTTGATGCACCACTTCTACTGCCAGTGCTGCCTCTTCCCTGTCCTTCCTCTTTCAAGCTCCTTTCTTCCTTCCTTTCTCTCTGTTGCTCCCATCCTCTGCTCTCGTTCTTGGCTGTAACAGCACTCTTATGACTCATGGGCCAGCCACCAACCATGAGACCACCCTCCCTATGTTGGTGAAGGTTTTATAATCCTCGGCAGATATGTTGCTAATGCTTAGAGCAGAGGCTGATCGTCCCCTAAAATACCTAAAATTTGAAGATTACCTCACAAGCAACTGCATTGGAAAAATTAAATGGCACTCTGAATTGGTCAGAACATTTGCAAAGTAAGGAAGTTGGCCAGCCTAGGCTACACTTATAAAAATGGAGAGCACCTCTGCGGTGGCTCTAAATGGCAGTATACCTTAATAGGCTACACTGAATGGGAAATGTCCTGTGATAGGGTAATACTTAGCTCAGTGAGTGGTTCATGGAACTGTGTGGCCTCCACCGGGATTGGCAGCTGGTACCGATGGCACATATGTACGCTGCACAGTAGACCTTTAAGCTAAACGTGTGACACTAGGTCAATTACACAAAATTAGCAACGGCATAGGCTGGTGCATAAATGTAAACTCTTCACAGACTCAATGAATTTTATAATTTGTGACTGCATGAGCTTTGTAAGACTGAAGTTATGGATTCAGCAGAATGAAGATATGATACACCACAGGATTGGCATGTATTTGTGGGAGAATTCCTAGGAACTAAATATGTAACACTCTATAGATTTGGCTCATAGGTGCTGCGTGCATGCGTATAAGCTGTTATTGCTGAGATTTCAGGAGTGCGGCTTATTCATGAGGGCAATAACTATTTAAGGCACAAGTGAAACAACTTACATGGACAGTGTTGCTTTTGTGGAGACAGAAGTGTTGTTCCAATAAGAACAGGTTAAAGTAATCAAACACATTCAAATTTTAATAATATTTCTAAAGGGTGTGTGCTGTGTTAGTAACACACAAAGTAACAAAGGCACATATGTGCAAAAATTTTAGGTACAATAAGTACAATTAGCTGTGTAAGGACACAAGAATTGAGTAGCATGCAAGTGAAATTTGCCTAAGAAGTACAAGGCAGTTAATGATTTGGCAGAATGCAAGATTGAAATGCATATGGTAGGACATAGGAGCCTAAAATATTGGTTGTCTGCACTGTTAAATTGGCATGTTAACAACAGAAGGGGTACGCTAAGCAATTAGTCTGAGAATACCGGTATGTAATTCTATAAAGGACTCTTTATTGTGAAATGAAATCAATTTAATGCCTATGTCACTCTGATGGGCTAATTAACTTAGTTGGGTGTAGAGTAATATCCAACACCCTACATAAAATTTGAGAAAACAGAACCTATCCTCTCTCTCTCTCTCTCTCTCTCTCTCTCTCTCTCTCTCTCTCTCTCTCTCTCTCTCTCTAAAACAGCAGTTCTATTAATATGTCATATGTCAACTGTTCCTGGCAGATTGTATATTTCTCCACTAAAGCTGAAAGGAAAATATGAATAGCAGGCATAAATTTACGTTACCTAACTCCTAGCACTGGGAAAATTTTGCCTTCGATGCCGAAGCTCGTGAAAACAGTTTTGTTATGCTGCAACTTTTGCGTTGTTATGAAATAATGCTCGTCCAAACACTCAACCCTATCAAATAAATGCCAACTTTGCTAGCATGCACCCTCTTTAAAGTTGTAGCATGCAAGAATAGCATAAAAATGTAGCAAAACATAAAACACGTGGCTTGGTGGAATTCTGAAATTTCCCTCGCTGAAATTGCATAGTGGTCGGAAAAAAAAAATCAGCTTTAGTTTTGGCGTTTAGCAACTGAGCTCGATGATCTAAACTCGCGAATTCAGGCTTGCCCTTTGTTTATGTGATCATGTGCTTGGCTAAAATGGGTTAACTTTCTTAAATCATTCAGTGAAACGGATTTTACTTTACAAATCAAAGTAGAGCAAGCATTAATTACCAAAAGAGCACCTTCAACACTAAATAAGCACGAGATCTTTAAAATTCCTGTCGCTACGACATGCTATGGTTTGCCAGCCAGAACGCCGCGGACTCTAAGGGTGCTTATCGTTTGTGACATCGGATTCTCGGCTCGTGTTTTACGTTTTTAATTTACGTGAGTGTTTCTACTTGGGGACTTTCTAAGTTAATTGATCTTTTGCCAGGTCGCCGGTGTTATTTGCCAGCCACGGCCTTGGCAACAGACTGCTATAAAATGGGTGACATTAATACAAAAAAACTGAGAAGAATGAAACGATACGGAACACTAACCATGATTTCTCCCATTGTCAATTATGCTCAGTTAACGATTAACTACATTTACGTAACAAATAGTAACAATAGTCCACAAAGAGTTATACATTTGGCACATGTGTTAATACATTATATGCAATGAAATTATAAATATTCGGCTGTGCCGTAGAGAAGTAAAAATCCCTTGTTTCGTCACATGAGGAGCACAGATGGTGCCACTGTATGAGCTGAGATGGTTCTGCGTCACACATGATAAAAACATCCCTCTTGCGTGTACAAAATGATCACTCCTTTATGAGTTGGGGTCCCAGAATTGGGGTCACGAGGCAAACAGTGGGCTCTGTGAGGTAAAGGGGGAATATATGTCCGCTCAAAATGGCTCCTAACAGCAGAATGAATAGTCTCCCTGGACCATGCTTCTCTGGACTGGGCTGGATCACCTCAGGGCAACTTTCATAAGATGGCGGCAGCTGCACCCATAAGCCTAAAAGCACAGGGATACGGCATTACAGAGAGGGGGGATAAGGATGGGTTATTGAGAGAGGACGCCATTGCACTCCCACGGCACTGGTCGGCCATCTTATGTGAATTCAGTCACTAGGTTAAGCCCAGTGCTCATAAGAATATACGTGTTCAAATCAAGATTATCCATTCCTTAAACAGTTACATACTGAAACAATCTTACATCATTCATCGAACCACATGAATTTAATGCTTTGTCTGCTATATAAAAGCCAGTCTGAATGTGACT
>NC_089766.1:41385620-41405620 GCF_040412425.1 Macrobrachium rosenbergii
TCAAGAACTTCTTCTTTTAGAATGTTTGTGAGACATTGAAGCTGCAAAATTTATAGTGATAGTTGATTTTTGCTATTTTACAAAATATATAAGATGAAATATTATTTTAGATATTCATCAATAAATTAATAAAAAAAAATTTTATTTTAATAAAAACATTAACTAAAAATTAAAGGTATCTTTTTGTTTTATAGGTTAACTAGCTAGACATTTATTCTTCATTAACACCATGTAATGAAGGTAAACACTGGAGGTCCATGGAGTGTCAAGGATAATGCAATCAGTCTGTGATCCCTATATTGATAACTTACTTTCATGTTGAAGAAAGGCATGAATATTATCAAGACATCTTTAGAAAAATTTTTTGTTTGAATATGAAAAATAAATGTAAAAATATTACTTTTACAGTCCCTGAGGGAACATTATTATTATTATTGGAAATCGGACGACATCGACGCCCTAATCCTCAGACCCCTCCTGATGAAGATGACCCAAAACATGTATATCAGATCCGTGTCCTTAAACAGAATTCATGGGACTAAAGCCACTGAGGTGGTCATCTCCTCCTTCTTAGGAAACAGTCACTCTCCTTCATCGGAGACTAAAAGCCACACCTTTATGGGTTGTATATATATATCTATTATCCATATTCTACCATTGAACGAACTGAAACAGTGCCGAATATATAGTTTTCCAACGTTCCAAAATAGTGTTTTGTAGATAACTCTTATATTCATGACTGCATGTAGTATTGCAGGAAGGGCATTTACACACACACACACACACATACATATACCATATATACCACTGTATATTTATATATATATATATATATATATATATATATATATATATATATATATATATATATATATACCTATATATATATATATATGTATAATAACATATATATATATATATATATATATATATATATATATATACATACTCTACATATATATATATATATATACATATATATATATATATATATATATATATATATATATATATATATATATATACTATATATATATATATATATACCTATATATATATATATATATATATATATCTTATATATAATCCAAGGCAGGTCAGGAAAAGAACCGACCGTACAGGCATTTTATTATAATATTCCGACGTTTACAACTCCTCTGATTTACATTTTATTTCTGCGACAACGAATTAGCAATCATTAGTAAATACCATCCCGACTGTACAAGGTCAGGAAAAGATAAACCGTCTATAGCTGCATTTACATTATAATATTCAAACGTTTCACAACCTCAGCGATTTGCATTTTCTAGGCTGCAAACAGCGACACGCAGCATCCAAACCGAAATCAAAAATCCGGAGTACAGTCAAATTTCAATTCTAATAAAACGTTTCAGGTAAACTGATTAAAACTATCTAAAGATCAAATGAGAGCATGGCAGCTACCAGAAGAGTTTAAAACCAGCTACTGCACTCGCATTAGTGTACAAAGAAGAGAGAAATAAGTAAATAAATAAACATACAGACGGAGAAAAACCAACAACAAGACCATCAGGCAATAACATTTGTGTAGATGTGTGGGAGTTTGTTAACATTTGATCGTTTAATTGTAATAGATTCAGAGTATTGTTAATTGTTTTCTTTTTATACCACATCTATTGCTGAAGTATCTTTGTTTTCAGTTTTACATCTTCAGATGTTCCTGATGTGTGAACTGTTCAGACTGGACAATCTGCTCCCGGTTCTGGAAGCTGACACTCTATGAGCATCGATGCGGGCCCGCAACAGCCTCCTGGTACATCCAGGACACTTAATCCCTGGATTATCTGAACGCCTTACTTGCCACCATGGCGTTGGATGCAATAAGGGACAATTGGTCTCTAACCTTGAAGAGAGCACCAGCTGTTCGAGGTTCATAAAGGATGAGCTTGTAGTTGTGGCAGCCAGTAATTCCTTTCAGATGTTCCGAGAAATTTCTTCCTGAAAAAATCATCTGCATGCCAAAGGGCGCTGCTCTATAATTCGTCTTGGGACGTGTATAGTGGGTGGCGTCATCCACTTGTTCTTCTGTTTAACTGTTTAAAAAACGGTGTTGGAAAACAGTTGTTCTGAAATAATTAATTGAATGTGTTGTTTTCTTGCTGAGATTAGTAATTGGTGACAAATCAAAGCCCTGTGGAGGAGAGATTTTAGGCATTTCATTTAAAACGAATACAGAACTATAAAAATTCATACCCAAACCAGCAAACATGTCTTTTACGATATATGCCAGTGTAAGTCCTACCGAGTTCCTGGACATGAGGAGCAGTCCCAAATGAACTATGTAGATCCTTTACTGGGAAATGAATTTATATTAGGTGTTGTGGTATTTACGAAAATATACAGCTTTGTATAATAACTGCTGTATATATATGCATAATAATATGTATATGTACCATATATATATGTAATAACCTATATATATATATATATATATATATATATATATATATATATATATATATAACTCATAAATAAAGATGAATACGACCAACTCGGGACCAGGCAAAAAGATCGTCAGTATAATAATTATTCCGGTTTCAAAAACAGCAGACCTGGAACAACGAGTTTCGTCTGACCTTTTCAATTCTGTCTTCATAAATTGATGGTCAAATCGTCAGCACTTACCCCCAAGGCAACAAAACCCAATTGCCACAGAAAGGCTGATCTGTGAATGAGGTCACTTATCCTGACTAACACAAATTCTTTCCAGAGGAATTTCGTTAAAACGCAAACGCTCACGCGGCCATAATCATGACGTCCTCTAATTCTGTTGATGGGGCAAATGCACGAGACTGTAAAACATTTGATAAATTATTTTCCTGTTCAGTTTATTTTTCACATCTAATTTGATGAACGGCGCTTCATCGACCGTGGAGCGCTAAAGAGCAGACCGGAATTTCTGAATGTTCCTTCTAATTAAGTTTTACTCTCTACTTCTATTTAGATGAGTGTAATGGCGCCCTGAAGAGTCATAAAAGCCACTGGCTGAACATTCAATCTAACCCTTGACGCTAAAAGGGTGCAGAGAGAGAGAGAGAGAGAGAGAGAGAGAGAGAGAGAGAGAGAGAGAGAGAGAGAGAGAAATTACCAGCTCTCTCACCAAGTTCCTAATTACTAATTGATTCCCCTCACAACTTCACAAGTACAAATTTGGCGTAAATATTTTGTAGAGTAGGCCGACATGAGTCTCACTTCGTAGTTCATTTGCCTTATTTACTTTACTTCCATATTGGGGCAATTGGGGCTGTGGCATTTTGCTTTTCCGACTAGGGTTGCAGATTGGCTTATAATAATAATAATAATAATAATAATAATAATAATAATAATAATAATAATAATAATAATAATAATAATAATAATTTAATATCTACGTAAAACGTTTGTCGTTAGAAAGGGCCTTTGGAAAATAAAAAGGAAAAATCAAACTGACAGCTCAAAAGCACTCTTGTGCTTTTGCCACTTTATCTACAATTATTATGGAAAAGCAACTGTTCATGAATACTACCCATTGTGTCTACAACAGTGAGAATATATATTGTGAGAATATGTATCTCGTCTATCAACTTTTGATACGTGAAGGAAGAAGTAAGCTTTGAAGATTCCATTAAAGAGTTTTTATAACTTTTCCAGAGACAGAAAGCACTTCTCCACTGGAAATACGAAACACGAAATACGTTGGTATTTGGTGTTCAAGTATAATGACATGAAACATGAGAATAAATAAAAACGGAAAACATCTGCAACATTATTTTGAAGTATTTGCAGGGAGGTACCGTATCAGTTATGACGCCAGAGCACTGCAAGGTTAATGCATGAGTCATTAATGAGTCGATGAATAAAATGTATAGAATGAATGTCCAGGTTCGGAATCTCTTGCTATTCAGACCAACCCGCAAGAATAAAATTCCAATATGAATCAAAACAGTACCGGAATAATGCACGAGTACTATGCAAGTAATGAGTAGGCTACATATGAACAATGATTCTGCAATAAATACAATGAAAAAGCATTTTTTGCTTAAAGTCCTAAACTGGACTCGCTGCGTCTTTCAGGTATTAACAATCTAAATAAATTGCCTAAGATTAAGTGCTACATCAATGAGGACAATTTTCAAAAATTGTATCTTTTGCGACAGCTGATTCAGTCACTGAAGCTTGCTAACAAGGTGCTTACAATTGTGGATGGGTTTTCGTGACAGGTGCTACCCCCATCATCTTATCTGGCTGTTACAATTGTGGGTTTGGTTAGAGGTGGGATTATGATTAAAAAAAAATAAAAACTTCGGGACTGTGTATCTAGGAAAAGGCCAATTTACTTTAAATTCCTTCAACTGGTTCAAGCAAGAATACAAACTTTCACATTTTAGTTTTCTGTAAAAGAAAACTATTGTGCCGGCTTTGTCTGTCCGTCCGCACTTTATTCTGTACGCACTCTTTTCTGTCCGCCCTCAGGTCTTAAAAACTACTGAGGCTAGGGGGCTGCAAATTGGTATGTTGATCATCCACCCTCCAATCATCAAACATACCAAACTGCAGCCCTCTAGCCTCGGTAGTTTTTGTTTTGCAACTACCTAAGTTTCTTAGGTAGTTAACATGAGAATCTGAATAAAACAATGATTTCATAATTTTTTATTTTCATGTCATAATCACTTATTGTTGAAGACTTCAGAAACTATTTTTACAATGATGGACCTCTATTTGAATGCCTAGTGTTGTGTATCCAGTGATAATTAAGGATGGGTGGAAAAAGATGGAAAATAACTGGCTCATTACTGAAGGAAAGACGCATTTTTACACTTCATAAACTTTTTTACGGAATAATAATAATAATAATAATAATAATAATAATAATAATAATAATAATAATAATAAAAATTTAAAAATATGCTAATTTAGAATACCAAAACTTATATGGTAAGTAAAAGTAAAAGAATAAAAGGCAATAAACAGAAAATAGGCACAAAAATAATGTCCTATCAATAAACATAATGAAAAATTAATTCCTCCCAAAAATTCCTCATTCATAAAAAAACTAATAACATCTTAACACTCACCAAAACAGAGACGCCTCAGTGTTCTGAAAAAAAAAATGAAGATGATTATTGCTGGAATAAACTTTGATCATCAGAGTTATTAATGTGGGACATTGCATCAGCTTTTAGCTATTCTCTTCTCTCTCTCTCTCTCTCTCTCTCTCTCTCTCTCTCTCTAAGACTCATAATGAATAAAAAATTGAGACAAAGCACACACCACGTCTCTCTGTTACCTATGCTTTTTTTTAGAAAGCATTTCATGTTAGAACTTTATTTGTTTTGGAGCAATTTCAATATTTGCTTTTCATTTATTGTTTTTCCTGTCCATTGTCATTCTTGATAATTGTAGTAGTGTAATAACTGTTTGTGTTCTTTTGAGCGGGAAGGGACCTTACTGCCATAACTGTGTTTGTGTGTATTGCTGTGCGTCTCTCTCTCTCTCTCTCTCTCTCTCTCTCTCTCTCTGTTGAATGTATATGATAATGGTTACAAATGAGGCTTTGTTTATTTCCTCTCATCACTATTGGATTTTACAGTTCTTTTGTGCCAGTATTATATTTCTATGTTTTGCTGCTTCTGAATTGGCCAGTAAGGGGGAAGGATTGTACAGTACCTGATAAACTTTGTAAGTTACTGGATTTAGAACAACCATCCATTTCTTTACGTTCAATGTAAAAGATAACTACGTAATTTTCAATAAGTCATTGCGTATTTATTCGTACAGTTGCCTCTATCATCTTCACCTTTGCATAACTGAACAATTATTCTTTTCATCCAATCCTCTGGAACCCATCCTTCATCTAGAGATACCTTACAAGCACTGGCCAGTAACTCAGTCTCAAACTGCCACACCATACCCATACTGCAGCCCCCCATTTGTGATCCCACCAACCAACCTCCTCACATGCCCTGCAGTCACTCCCTCTAGTCTTCAAAAAATGTTCAGTCTCCTTTTCTACTCTTGTGATACTCAATTCTGCTTCTCTTCTATCTTCCACCTCTACTATTATTTCCTCAATATCACTGTTAATCTCAGATCTAATTTTCAAGAGCGTTTCTCTCTGCTTTCACTTCTTGTAGACCAACACCTTAACATGATTTTACTTATTAATTGCATCGTTTTGTCTCTCCCATTTTAATCTTGGATACCCTGTCCATCCACACGATTTTATGAAGTCTTACGGAAGCCTAATCTACTTCCATTCCTTGGTATTCGCCCTAATCCATAATCAAATTTTGTTTTTCTCACTCCCTAATCACACTCACCTGACTTAATTACATTCACAGCCAGATTTGCACACCTTCCCCAACTATCTGTACTTCCACTTCAGAAGTTACGTATACCTTAGTTTAAGACCACTGAGCTGATTAACAGCTTTCCTAGGGCTGGCCGGAAGGATCAGATTTATTTTACATGGCTAAGAACCAATTGGTTACCTAGCAACGGGACCTACAGCTTATTGTGGAATCCAAACCACATTATAACGAGAAATGAATTTCTACCACCAGAAATAAATTCTCTTATTCTTTATTGGCCGCTCGGAGATTCAAACTCGTGGCCAGTAGAGTGCTATATATCCAACTACTCTTCTCACCATTACATCAACCAGCTTCCTCCCCAATCTACTTTTCCTTCATTATTTTCTTTTTAACAAATATAGAAGTGAATATTCTTTTTTGGAAACTCCGTAATTACAACAATCAAGGGTCTCTCCAAACGTATTTTGTCAAAAATATTCTGCGTTATCTCTACTCTGTCACCTACTTTGGCAGTTAAATCACTAAGCACAATCACCCTTTTGCAATCTGGGTAAACAAAGCAAAGCAAAGACTGACTCTGCCAAAAACTTTCTTTTCATTTTCATTCTTTGCCTTCAGGGGCCAAACATACTCACCAATACAACTTTCTTTCCATCACGCTTATATTATTATTGATCTAGCACTCTCGTGCGCATTCATCTCGAAAATCTTGGGACATTATGCACAAACATACATACACATGAACACATACACACACACACACACACACACACATATATATATATATACACACACACACACACACATATATATATATATATATATATATATATATATATATATATATATATATATATATATATATATATATTTATTTATTTATATATATATATATATATATATATATATATATATATATATATATATATATATATATATATATATAAAAATTTCAGATCTGTCACCCAGACGTATCCACAAAGATGCATCTCGAGGAATTATGAATATGTAAGAAATAAGGACACTGTTTCCTATCTAAATCTAAAAGAAGTCTATCACCCTTTAGACGTCAGGATCACAACGAAAGACAATCAAACTGATACACTAGAAAGGCTACTTTGTTATATGTAAGAAAAAGGTTAGAAGACATCGTTCTTTGGGAGCTTGAATTGCAAGTCAATGGCCCTTGTGTGCTTGTTCGTTATTCACAATGTTTACATATTTTTCTCCAAGACAAAAACTAAAGCAAAGCAAACAAAACCCGACATAAAGTTGAATGAAAAGACGAAAACAGAATATTTTTCCGACGCTTGTTTTCTCTCCCTTTCAAAGTGACCTAATGAGATCTTCGTCACTGGACTAATCATGTTACGGATTGCAGTTCCTTCATAATTCGTTTGTTCCAATTGTTCGCTCATAAATTTAATCTCCACCACTTTGGATATTATTGGGGAATGAGAAACCACTTATGCAAAATGTCAAGAGAATAATATGTCAAGCGCAAAGTAGTCCGAACGTAGTAATCATCTTGATAGTAGGATTTGGTTAAACCTTCCACCTTTTATTATGAAGAGACGAATTTACCTCCAAGCATCCACCTCCCGACGGAAGCTAAATAAATTCTTTCGAAACTCCCGCAATGTACAGAGGCAAATTGAATATTCTGAAGGACTCATACTACAAATGGATTACCACAGACGCATCTCCTCTCGTGCAGAGAAAATCGAGGGTCAGTATCCACTGACAGATGCCAGCTCTCCGTTTTTACTTTTGTTATATGAACTTCGATAAACATTCTTCACCTAATTGTATTTTTATATTGGAATGCTGCCAGTTTTTTTCCAACATTATAGTTATTTCACAAAGAGTGTAAAGTTAGTCCCATTTAAGGAAACAGCTTAAATGAAATTTGTAGACATTTTGTGATATCCTCAAGATTCTAAGGGAAGTTGCCAAATACTCCCATAAACAATAATCTCCCTTAAAACTCACAGAGATGAAATCATCATCAAGTCATTTTAGCGAAACGGCACAGATGAGATTTGCCTTGAGAGTATTTGGAATGATGAAATGAAAATATCTTTAGGGAAGAATTTCACAAAATTGCAATATAGAAGCCCTAAATTCCATTACCCGTATGGAATATTTCTTAACTAAATAAAAGGAAAAACATCTAATGAACAAAGAGTAATATAAATAAAAGGCCTTAGATACAACTGTTGACCCTTTATTGAGCAAGCATGAACCAAAAGGTTTAAAAAACAAATTTAAAAGATAAATGAACAAATATTTACTTATCCATAAAAAAATGAAATATGATAAATAATCAAATTTTTATTCTTGTGAAAGCGACAAGAGTTCAGTTGCATTTTAGGACCCTTAAAAGAGACCATCTCTGAGGGACATTGATGTTTTACATCGGTGGACATAACTGATATTCAAAAGAGGATGTAATCAGAAATGGCATTAAAGAACTTCTCCCCTCAGCGGCAACATCAAAAGGAAAACGTCTTTGAGCGTTTGTGTGTGTTGAAAAAAGCCGCAGCTTATTTCTACCAGAACCGAGTTTTTTGAAGGAAAGAAAAGCTGTTTCTGGGGTCTGCTAAGGGTATTTCTTTCCAGCTGGCGGGGACGCCTTTCATCTTCAGTCTGCAGCTGGAGGAGCAAAAGTCCTTCCATCTGAAAAATACTGCTTTCTTTTAAAAGTGCGTTTTTTGATCTGGCCGTTGCAGATACTAAGCAGTTCGACCCTTAGAGAAAACTAGTGCAAATGTATGTATGTATGTATTCATGTATGTATGTTACCTCTTAGCAATATTAATGAAAGATAAAGAAAAATGCTTTGTGTTTGCCGAATTCATTAAAATTGCTAAAAGCAAGTAATTATTTGAAATTGTCCCAGTTTTTCCAAAAAACGTAAGTAAAACACAAATAGATAGTTTCGATATTTCTCTGTGTCATTTCGATTTTCTGCACAGTATTCCTGAAACCAATCTCCATAGTTATATCGTCTGTCCTACAACATTAATAATTCATTATACTTAGCCACAGCAGTGAGGACAGAATCCCAAAACATCGCCTCTGGATGTGAAGCGGATTCCAATATTTTTCGGAGCTCACTTGCATCGATTCGGAGACAAATTCATCAGTTGCAAATATTGAGCAGATCAAACGACAAATAACTTTATGGTTATTCCTTTCTGCAAGTGGGCAAATGTCGCGGATATTGTCTGCGTCCTTTGAGGAAGGGAACTGCGGTGCGAGAACAACTTGAAAGGCGCCTGGCACATACAATGGAGCACTTTTGCTTCTGCACTTCGAAAATTAAAGAAGCTTATATATATATATATATATATATATATATATATATATATATATATATATATATATATATATATATATATATATATATATATATTATATATATATATATATAGATAGATAGATAGATAGATAGATAGATATGATATACACACACACACATATATATATATATATATATATATATATATATATATATATATATATATACATATACATGTGTGTGTATATAATATATATATACTGTATATATATATATATATATATATATATATATATATATATATATATATATATATATATATATATATATATATATATATATATCTATATATATATATATATATATATATATATATATATATCATATGACTGATAAATTTAGTCTTACCAGGATGAAGGCTTTAAGGTTTTCAAAGATAAGATTATTTGAGGACCTTCGAGCTTCTACATTTTCCATGATTAGATTAAAATGTGTCTTACCAGAAACCTAAACAAGGTTTTTTCTCAGACTTTTGCTATTTTGTATTATTTATCATTAACCCTTCATTTATCACTTGATCCTTACATAATCAAAGTAAGTGCTGATTGCCTGATCAGAATATAACTTTGATAAGACGCTTTAAAGCTAACTGTCTGTCAATGCAAAGAGCATAAGCATTTACTGTCATCATCTTCAGTTTCAGCTGCCGAAGGTTCAGAAGTCTTTTGAACAACAGAGATCAGAAGATTCTCGAGGGAAGCGAAGTGTTGGTAGATGTAACACCTCTCATACATATATGGAAAAGTACAGTAATTATGGCGGTAAAATTCCAGGTACGTTTGCAAAAAGAAATTTTTCATTTTCTCAGCTTACAAATATTTACTTTCCCTGACAAAAGCTACGGCTTCTATTTTTGTTAGCGAGTGGGTCTTTTTTCCTATTTTTTTAGTACATTGTTTGTGGAGTTCTTTTGTAGCAGTCAGACTCTGTTAACTACGGGAAGTGTTCTTTCAATACTTCATTTTAATACATTTTTTTAGTATTTTCCGGATATATTATGTCTCAGTCTAAGGATATTTATAATTCAAGATATTAAGTGTAAACAACAGATCTACTTTCACAAAATATGTAAAGTCCTATTGCCTCAAGAAAAGTGAAGTTCCAGACTGACAAATGTTTAGCTTTTGATTAGTCACAATGATTTCAGAATAGATTCTAACTTCAAAACCTGATTAAAACTATAATAGAAAAGAAATTCTGCATTTGTAGTGGAAAGATAAGAATGACCTAAGTTCCTTCTAATTTCGAAAATATATGGAAGAAATTCAATTAATCTTGGGTATTGGTGGTAAGTAAGAAAGGCGCCCATTTTGCTTTCCGTCTTTCTTCGCTTCTCTTAAGAGCTGCAAAGGCTTCGACTTTAAACCATTAGGAGAGATGTTTCTCTCCATTTTTTAAACTGCCAACTAATTGGTTTCCGTTATTTATATTATTTCATGCAGGGACCAATTAGCCCAGGCCTTCAGGAGAGAAGAAAAGAAAGTGGAGAGAGAGAAGGGGGAGGGGGGAAGGAAAAAGAGAGGACTGACCCCGTCGAAAGCAAAGGACATTTCCATTAAAGGAAGAGGTTTCTAATGTTCAGGAAAAACAGAATCAGGCAGAGAATCCAAAGCTCGTGGTCGAAGGGAAAGCAGATCCCTGAACTGAAGGACGACTGATTTCCACTGAATAAAAGTCGAAAAAGGTGGCCGATGGATTTGCACAGACCCGATGCTTGTGACCAGAAGATTTCATATACAGTACATCAGCCGAAATTCAGAATGTGTCTGACATCACAATTTGAGCAAGGATGCGCCTACTTCGATTCGGGTCAGGGGAAATCGATGTAAATTCAATAGATGTAAAAATGAACGATTGAACAACAATAGATTTATATATATATATATATATATATATATATATATATATATATATATATATATATATATATATATATATATATATATATATAATATATATATATATATTATGATTAGCAAGAATTCGCTAGCAAGTTGCCTCCCCCTTTTGTTGTTGGTTGTGTTGTTGTTTTATTTACTGCCAGCCGCCCGATCGATAGACCATCTGTCTATCGACTTAGCACGGTCAGAATACAAGGGTTTAAAAGATTAAAAGCCACTCCTTTTCAAACAGATCCTTCAAGGCAAAGTGATGTCTCTGGTGGGTTTCTTATAGGCATACTCCCCTGGGACATCAGCTGGAAGATGATTCAACACCCTATGTTGGAGGTGCCCCTGCCCCATAGGAGGAAATAAAGAAGAACACACAAGGTCTCTCTCACACACGCTGGTGGAAGTCAGGGAGTGAAGAGGACCCAACACCTGGCCCCATCGATGCCCTTGCATCCCTAACCACGTGGCCCTTTTCAAAGTATACTTTCCCCACGTGCTCGCGTACCCACTCGTCGCCCCTTCTTCGAAGTCCCCATCGCCGTGCCCTTGCATCCTAACAAGTGGAAGAACTCGCCCTCGAAATCGCAAGTCATCCACGGACCAAATTTCTACGTTGGAAACACACCTGTCTTACGGTAATGTGCTATGGAAAACCACCATTCAGCCACGCTTTGTCCTTGTAACATTTATTTGAATTGAGCGCCATTAATCAAAGACTCCCTTGTCCAATGTCCGTGCGCCTCTTGCATCGGCAGTATTAAGTCTTTATTACTCCATCAAAGTCCTTTGGCACCCTCAGTGCAGCCTCGAATTCATTATTCTTTTGTCTATTTTCATTACTGGCATATAATGTGCATATCTCTCATTTCAGAGGGACCCTATTTCGTGGAAGCTTCTCCGGACTGTGTCTGAATCCCCAGTTTCATTCAATCCCGTAGGAATCCCCTTCAGGATCAGAAATCTACTTGAGTTCCTCTTTCCCTGATGTCATTTATGTACTGATGTCATTTATGTAAATACACTCCTTTAAATTTGCCCACGTGTTTTACGTAATATTTCCCTCAGTAACAAGAGCCCTATGCTCGTATGAAATTCTCCTTTGTTTTCCTCTTTTTTACGTTTTCCTGTACCCACGAAGTCAGAATCACAAGGCTAAATTACCTTAAATCGTTGCTACCTGTCTCACAGAGAATATCTCAAACTAAAATCGCAGGAAAAACGTAAATATATATATATATATATATATATATATATATATATATATATATATATATATATATATATATATATATATATATATATATATATATATATATATATATATATATATATATATATATATATATATATATATATATATATATATATATATATATATATATACATACAGTATATACATATATATACATACATACATACATACATATATATACACATTATATATATAATAAATACATGTATACATATATAGGGCCTAATTTTTCAACATATATACACAAGCCGTTTCCCCCACCAAATGAAGCTCCAGAGATAGAATAAGGAAACGATTACTGGGACGATCGTAATTTAACCACTGAATAATGGATGAACCACCTGTGAAGAAAAATTCCACCTCACTACTCGCTAAATATGCTCACAAAGTTTCCCAATGTGTAGCATGCCGAACCCCTTCACACACACACACACACAGCCATTCACTCAATCTTCCATGAGCACTTACGCTTCTTTGTTGTAAAGACCCTTCTTTTCCAAAACCTCTTACACTCCATTTATCCAGTACTTTCCAGGTCTTCCTCTTTTTTTTTTTTTTCTTTCAAACGCTTCCAGCTTATGTACCAATAAAACAACCTCAAAATCTTCCCACTTGACCAGACCATCTTAAAACAAATCTAGTTTAATCTTTCTCCTAAGCCGACTTTTTTACCTCAACGTTTCTTCATATTCTTCGTTTTTATGGGCTTTCTAAAAACACTTCTTCTACGCACCAACTCTTTCTCAACAGCTTTTGTCTTCTTCGTTTCTCTTAATTCAACGGTTAAGCTTCACTTCCTTAACAATTATCTGGCCCAACAATCCCTTTATCCAGTTCGCTCTACATCAGAAATATCACCGAATGGGAATTATAATAATTAGATATTAAACGAAATTTGTAGCTTAATGCTCGTGAATATATAAAAAAGTCACGGTGTATGTGATTTAAAACACATATAATTATATATGCATATATATACATATGCATTTGTATATATATATATATATATATATATATATATATATATATATATATATATATATATATATATATATATATATATATATATATATATATATATATATATATATATATATATATATATATATATATATCACACATTACCACAGGTGAAAAATAAGAAACGGGGTGTAGGTCCTGACCGGTTTCGACTTTATTTCCAAGCCATTGACGAAGGACTGATACAGAGTGTGAGAAGTCACTAATATATATACTACAAGAACAGTACTGACGAACATACACAACTGTTAGGGACTCCATATCCCCACTCAGGCCGGTGTCGAGGTAGGAGTGGCCTTTAAAACTCATTTGGCTAAAAATCACAATAGACTCTCTGGGGACATTGCTGATAAACAGACCATACCCCACCTCAGATCCACACCTGACAGGTGTCATGGAGGCGGAGTTTGGAAACTCATTAACATTACTACCCTCGTACTGTGTTTACAAATATGACAGTCCTATTTTCATACATCTCTACTGCCTACCTTAAAGTTTAAACAATTTACAAATTTCTTTTGATATTAAAGGATCAAGTTTATACATCCCTTGACTGATATTCATATTATGGTTGTAACTTTCTTTTTATAAAGCTAGATTCAATGATGTTCCTTTCCAGTGCATTATTAGAATATACAATCCTTTTTGCCCTTCCCAGTTGATAGCATGATTGTTCTCACTAACATGTACAAATATACCACTGTTCCCTTGTGCATACCTCACACATTTCTTATGTTGTTCAATTCTTTTTCCAGTGCTTTCCCGGTTTGGCCAATATAAAAGTTGTCACAAGACTTACACGGAATTTTATATACACACCCTTTAGTATTGTCTGGGGAGTTCTTGATAAGTACATTTTTCATTGTTGTATTGTTCTTAAATGCGACATTAACACCAAAATTCTTAAGAAGATGAGGGATATCTTTCATATTATTATTATAAGGCAAAACAAGCAAATTTTTTGTGTTGTAAGGTTCTTTCTGGTTTTGATACATAGTCTTTTTTGCCGCTTCAAATGCACTGTTTAATACACTATCAGGATATTTCAATTTTTTTGCCTGCATTCCTAATCTTATCTATTTCATCATCAATATATTCAGGGCTACATACCTGTAATGCTCTTAAAAACATAGATGAAAACACTGACTTTTTAACCTTATTGCTTTGTCCAGAATAGAAATGCACATAGGAAGAAATATTAGTGGGTTTTCTATACACACTATATTTAAACCCACTACTATTTCTTCTTATGAGGACATCCAAAACGGTAAGCACCCATCATTTTCCATTTCCATCGTGAATTTAATTGATGGTACTAATTGATTTAACTTGGCAAAAAGTTTTTTACATCTTGGTTCCCTGGCCATACACAAATTATGTCGTCAACATACCTAAACCATGTTACATTACGGGGATTATGTTGTTTAATATCTTCTTTTCAAAAATTCCATATATAAGTTACTTAACACTGGGGATAGAGGGTTTCCCATTGCCATACCAAAATTTTGTGAGTAAAATTTACCATTAAATTCAAATTTACAATCTTTTACACATAATTTAATCAGTTCAATTAAAGTACTTTTAGAAAATGGGATATCCAGCTGTGTGTTCTCTAACAATTCAGATAAAAACGCCATCAGATCATCTATTGGCACCTTTGTGAATAGTGATACAACATCAAAACTTACAAGCCTGGATTCACTATTAATCTCTACACTATTTAGTTTATTTATCAGGTCCACATTATTCTTGATATTTGCATTTGAGATGGTACCTACTAATGGGTTAAGAATATCTACTAAGTACTTCGCTAGCTTGTATGATGCGGAACCAACTGAACTGATAATTGGCCTGGCAGGAAAGTTTGCTTTGTGAGTTTTTATTGTACCATACATGTATGGTAGCGATGGAGAGGTCACACACAACTTCTTTATAAGGCTTTCGTTACCTTTAACAGGTTTTTCACTTTCTTATTGAAACCACTATTCACATTGTCTATCGGGTTCTTATTTAATTCTTTATATGTGTTATCATCACCTAAAAGATTTTGCATTTTTTCTATATATTCACTTTTATTTAAAATTACAAGGGCGCCTGATTTATCTGCTTTTGTCATGTGTATATTTTTATCTTTTTTCAGTTCATTAATAGCAACCATAAATCTTTTGGGGACGTTTGTGGTGTCTGATTTTTTCATACTTCCATAAATCACTCCCTTAACCATGTTCACTTCTTCATTCGTTAAATCACTATATTTTTCCAAATTACACAGTCCTTTAGTTATTTCCACACTGTTCCTTCCGCCAGGAGATAAAGCAAAGTTTAAGCCGTAGCCTAAGGCACTAGTTACATTTCTATCCAGCTGTTTGTTTGATAAGTTGACGACACATTCATGATTGGCGTTGTTGGTCCAAGGGCTTCTTTCAATCAACAGTTTCATTTTTATTATCGTGTTTACTTTTCAGTTTCCGATACACTTGATTCCTCATCTTCACATGACAATATTCACGTAGGGAATCTCTCCAATCTGGTGGTATTGAGGCTTCAAAATGTCGTCTTTTTCTCGTGAGATCTTCAAAGTTCTTTTGGTTTCCAATGTTTTGATGTTGATATGTTTTTCCAATATGGCACGTTGTATTTCACCGAAGGGTTGGTCTTCTAATTTCAGCAAGGAATTGGTTATGAACGATCTTGGTATCACTTGTTCATCCCGACATTCACGTAAAACCGCAGGTGTTCCTTGTTGGTATGAGCTTGAGTGAGGGCGTCGGCAAATTCTCTGACGGCATATTCCAAGATGGGGAAAAAGAACACAGAAAGATCGGAAGGAGCGCGTGGTATCCATTGATGATTATTATCACTTTTGTACGTGATTCATTTTATCACACATTACCACAGGTGAAAAATAAGAAACGGGGGGTGTAGGTCCTGACCGGTTTCGACTTTATTTCAAGCCATTGACGAAGGACTGATACAGAGTGTGAGAAGTCACAAATATATATACTACAAGAACAGTACTGACGAACATACACAACCGTTAGGGACTCCATATCCCCACTCAGGCCGGTGTCGAGGTAGGAGTGGCCTTTAAAACTCATTTGGCTAAAAATCACAATAGACTCTCTGGGGACATTGCTGATAAACAGACCATACCCCACCTCAGATCCACACCTGACAGGTGTCATGGAGGCGGAGTTTGGAAACTCATTAACATTACTACCCTCGTACTGTGTTTACAAATATGATAAGTCCTATTTTCATACATCTCTACTGCCTACCTTAAAGTTTAAACAATTTACAAATTTCTTTTGATATTAAAGGATCAAGTTTATACATCCCTTGACTGATATTCATATTATGGTTGTAACTTTCTTTATAAAGCTAGATTCAATGATGTTCCTTTCCAGTGCATTATTAGAATATACAATCCTTTTGCCCTTCCCAGTTGATAGCATGATTGTTCTCACTAACATGTACAAATATACCACTGTTCCTTGTGCATACCTCACACATTTCTTATGTTGTTCAATTCTTTTTTCCAGTGCTTTCCCGGTTTGGCCAATATAAAAGTTGTCACAAGACTTACACGGAATTTTATATACACCCTTTAGTATTGTCTGGGAGTTCTTGATAAGTACATTTTCATTGTTGTATTGTTCTTAAATGCGACATTAACACCAAAATTCTTAAGAAGATGAGGATATCTTTCATATTATTATTATAAGGCAAAACAAGCAAAT
Organism: Macrobrachium rosenbergii; assembly: GCF_040412425.1. Taxonomy (NCBI): domain Eukaryota; kingdom Metazoa; phylum Arthropoda; class Malacostraca; order Decapoda; family Palaemonidae; genus Macrobrachium; species Macrobrachium rosenbergii. The sequence goes on from NC_089766.1 coordinate 41,403,221, forward strand.
TTTTTGTGTTGTAAGGTTCTTTCTGGTTTTGATACATAGTCTTTTGCCCAAATGCACTGTTTAATACACTATCAGGATATTTCAATTTTTGCCTGCATTCCTAATCTTATCTATTTCATCATCAATATATTCAGGGCTACATACCCGTAATGCTCTTAAAAACATAGATGAAAACACTGACTTTTAACCTTATTGCTTTGTCCAGAATTGCACATAGGAAGAAATATTGAAGGTTTCTTCATATGTTAAACCCACTACTATTTCTTCGTATGAGGACATCCAAAACAGTTCCTTTCCATTTCCATCGTGAATTTAATTGATGGTACTAATTGATTTAACATCAAAAAAGTTTTTTACATCTTGGTTCCTGGCCATACACAAAATGTCGTCAACATACTAAACCATGTTACATTACATGTGGGATTATGTTGTTTAATATCTTTTCAAAAAAATTCCATATATAAAGTACTTAACACTGGGGATAGAGGGTTTCCCCGTGCCATACCAAAATTTTGTGAGTAAAATTTACCATTAAATTCAAATTTACAATCTTTTACACATAATTTAATCAGTTCAATTAAAAAATACTTTTAGAAAATGGGATATCCAGCTGTGTGTTCTCAACAATTCAGATAAAAAAACGCCATCAGATCATCTATTGGCACCTTTGTGAATAGTGATACAACATCAAAACTTACAAGCCTGGATTCACTATTAATCTCTACACTATTTAGTTTATTTATCAGGTCCACATTATTCTTGATATTTGCATTTGAGATGGTACCTACTAATGGGTTAAGAATATCTACTTAATACTTCGCTAATGATGCAGAACCAACTGAACTGATAATTTGGCAGGAAAGTTTGCTTTGTGAGTTTTTATTGTACCATAATGTATGGTAGCGATGGAAGGTCAATATAAGGCTTTCGTTACCTTTTAACAGGTTTTTCACTTTCTTATTGAAACCACTATTCACATTGTCTATCGGGTTCTTATTTAATTCTTTATATGTGTTATCATCACCTAAAGATTTTGCACTTTTTCTATATATTCACTTTTATTTAAAATTACAAGGGCGCCTGATTTATCTGCTTTTGTCATGGCGCCCTTTGTAATTTTAAATAAAAGTGAATATATAGAAAAGTGCAAAATCTTTTAGGTGATGATAACACATATAAAGAATTAAATAAGAACCCGATAGACAATGTGAATAGTGGTTTCAATAAGAAAGTGAAAAACCTGTTAAAAGGTAACGAAAGCCTTATAAAGAAGTTGTGTGTGACCTCTCCATCGCTACCATACATGTATGGTACAATAAAAACTCACAAAGCAAACTTTCCTGCCAGGCCAATTATCAGTTCAGTTGGTTCCGCATCATACAAGCTAGCAAGTACTTAGTAGATATTCTCAACCCATTAGTAGGTACCATCTCAAATGCAAATATCAAGAATAATGTGGACCTGATAAATAAACTAAATAGTGTAGAGATTAATAGTGAATCCAGGCTTGTAAGTTTTGATGTTGTATCACTATTCACAAAGGTGCCAATAGATGATCTGATGGCGTTTTTATCTGAATTGTTAGAGAACACACAGCTGGATATCCCATTTTCTAAAAGTACTTTAATTGAACTGATTAAATTATGTGTAAAAGATTGTAAATTTGAATTTAATGGTAAATTTTACTCACAAAATTTTGGTATGGCAATGGGAAACCCTCTATCCCCAGTGTTAAGTAACTTATATATGGAATTTTTTGAAAAGAAGATATTAAACAACATAATCCCACGTAATGTAACATGGTTTAGGTATGTTGACGACATAATTTGTGTATGGCCAGGGAACCAAGATGTAAAAACTTTTTGCCAAGTTAAATCAATTAGTACCATCAATTAAATTCACGATGGAAATGGAAAATGATGGGTGCTTACCGTTTTTGGATGTCCTCATACGAAGAAATAGTAGTGGTTTTAAATATAGTGTGTATAGAAAACCCACTAATATTTCTTCCTATGTGCATTTCTATTCTGGACAAAGCAATAAGGTTAAAAAGTCAGTGTTTTCATCTATGTTTTTAAGAGCATTACGGGTATGTAGCCCTGAATATATTGATGATGAAATAGATAAGATTAGGAATGCAGGCAAAAATTGAAATATCCTGATAGTGTATTAAACAGTGCATTTGAAGGGCAAAAAGACTATGTATCAAAACCAGAAAGAACCTTACAACACAAAAAATTTGCTTGTTTTGCCTTATAATAATAATATGAAAGATATCCTCATCTTCTTAAGAATTTTGGTGTTAATGTCGCATTTAAGAACAATACAACAATGAAAAATGTACTTATCAAGAACTCCCAGACAATACTAAAGGGTGTGTATATAAAATTCCGTGTAAGT
>NC_089766.1:41408120-41438120 GCF_040412425.1 Macrobrachium rosenbergii
GTCGAAAGAATTAAACATGATAGAAAACTCCCAAAATATATGAAATACAAAACACAATAATGGAAAATCACGTAAAATGTGACATAGCCAAGATATGGCAAACGTAACATGACAAAATAATAATATAAAAAGAGGTATGAATATTCATATTAAATTTCCCACACCAGTTCAAAAGTTCATAATGATCAGAAAGTCATGGTAAAAATCACAAGTTCAATTTTCTCCCATAAAAACAGAGATTTGAAACTCTACCTTATCTGCCGATTTTCAAAGCCTGGACCCACTCCAAAGCTATGGCTGGACAACTGCAGTTCTATCACGTTAATGAACGATCAAACTCACTTTTAGGGGCAGATTTTGGCATAATCTGATCAAAGTAACGCACGCTATCACGAATATACATAACGCTCCGGAGATCATCTGATCGCCAATATTGCTAAGCTTCGCAGAGAGCTGAGGAATCAAAATATTTGCTGAATACAAACATTTTACATCAAGTCTCTCGCCCTAGTTCCATCTTGCTAAAAAAAAAGGTTTGGTCACACCTTAAAGCATTGAAGCTATGAAATGCATATATGTGTCCTTTAAATATTATATATATATATATATATATATATATATATATATATATATATATATATATATATATATATATATATATATATATATATATATGCAAATGCATATGTATATATATGCATATATAATTATATGTAATTTTAAATGATATACACCATGACTTTTTTTATATTCACGAACATTAAATTGCTATGTAATTTATATATATACAATATATCATATATATATATATATATATATATATATATATATATATATATATATATATATATATATATATATATATATATATATATATATATATATATATATATATATGTATATATATATATATATATATATATATATATATATACATACACACACACACACACACACTATATATATATATATATATATATATATATATATATATATATATATATATATATATATATATATATATATATATATATATATATATATATATATATATATATATATATATATACACATATACATATATATATATATATATATACATATACATATATATATATATATATATATATATAGTATATATGTATATATGTATATATATATATATATATATATATATATATATATATATATATATATATATATAGCACAAACATATGTATTATTTGAACTAAACTGACGCCATTAAATATTACGGAGGAAAGGAATGAAGGAAATCCGGGGTTGGGAGGGTTACAGAAAAGCCTTCAGCACCAATATATACGCAAGGGCTAATGCAGTGTTATGAAGGAGAAAGAGAGATGGCGGTTCGATTTCGAAAATGAATATTTTATCATCAATTATTGACTTATTGAAAATGAGGCTTGGGAACAAATGTTGATGGAAGACAAGCCATACAGAACGATCCCTGTTCTTGATCCCCGCTGAATAAATCAGAAAATGAGAATAGATTTCACAAGGTCGATGCTTTGATAATCTAAATTTCTGGTCTCCCTTTCTCCCCATCTACTACGCAACTTTAATAGAACATGGCACAAGACAAGGTTACATTTTCTGCTTCCTACAGGTCTTAAAACTACCAAGATGGTACGTTTTGCATTTTTTTTTTTGCTTTCCCCAAAACAAATTTCCGTTGTTCCTGAATAAGTAAAACAGAGAACACAAGTTATACAAAACTAAGGATCAGTATTGAGAAACAGACCCACTTCCATGAAGTCTCCCTTCAGTGCCTCCAAGAGACCTCAGCCATGAAATGATCGAAAACTCGCCCTGGCGACAGCAAAGAGTTTTAAGCAATTTGTTTCGTTTTGTGATCATTCCATCTATGATTCTGCGATATCTGTGCAGCAAACAAAGCTTTTACCAAGAAGCGTCACAACTAAACAAATTGTCATATGGATCCTGGACGTTTGATATTTGGAAATGACTCTTTACTCGTTTTCACCCTCGTCCGGGACAACGCTGACGTTCTAACATGTTTGGAAATTTGAGTTTTGAAATTCTTTTCCAAAACGAAGGGAAGGGCTACACTGGTGAGGATGACTCTATTGCAGCTCTAATAAATGAATCTGAATTCGACAGGTATATGGAAGCATGAGCGGCGATGGACTTATTCTTCTAGCGGTTAGGTCAACGCGACCTCGTTCTGATACTCCGGATGCGAGTTCGAATCCTGCTACCGGACATCAGAAATATAAATATTTCATACTCTTGCATTGGGATCTAAGACTTTGTAGTAACAAGCATATCCAAAATGTATGATCTAGATATATATATATATATATATATATATATATATATATATATATATATATATATATATATATATATATATATATATATATATATATATATATATATATATATATATATATATATATATATATATATATACTCGTATAATGTGTGTGTGTCTGTTTGGTCAAGTTTCTCGTATTAATATTCTGAATGAAGTCAGTCAAGAGGAGCGCCAGAAGTACAAGATTCCTCTTCAGCATCATTAAAGAAACAAAGAAATAAATGACGGAACTGTCTTTTTCATATTCGTGTCTCTGACCTGAGGACGAGGTCAGTTGACTCCAATTAGTCTTTGGGTCTGTTGGCTTGTTCTGATCCTTCGTTAATGGGCGACTGAGTTCCGGTGATATAGGGACAAGATTAAGAAGGCATCTGGTAGTGTCCACTCTATGGACACGACTTTTGCTATATGCAGCTTTTGTTTGTTATTCTCCTCCTGATTGATCTTGGAGATGGACTGGATTATAAAATTTAGGCCAAAGGCCAAGCCTGGGACCTATGATTCCATTCAGCCCTGAGAGGAAGCCTGAGAGTAAGAAGGCCGGAAAGGTCTAACAGGAGAAAACCTCAAAGCAGTTGCATTGCGACACAATTGTTAGGAGAAGGTGGAAAGTAAGAACGAAGGCAGGAAATATGAACGGAAGTACAATAAGAGGAATGAAGGGGGTTGCAACTAGGTGGCGGAGGGACATTGTGAAGACCCTTAAGTAATGCCTACCCACCTACGCGGTATTTTGGATTTTAAGTGAAGTGACAGTGTTATATCTCGAGATATATGGATTTATGACAACTTTCTCCTCCTTCCAGGGATGTCTTGGATGGAAGTTGAGTCTTGTTGGAAATTTGCTCTGTTCTGTTCTCTCTCTTCCCTGTTAGAGGAAAGACCTCCTCGCTGCTGCTGTTATTGGCTTCACATCAATTCTTCTCAGTTACTCTTAAGTGTTGGCTGACGGTGACTGACATGATTTATCGATTTATTATCTTATTCTTCAACACCTCTTTTTATAATGTTTTTCGAAAATTGTTCGTTTTACCTTCGGGTGTGATATAAAAGTTTTAAACATGAAGTTATTCTACAAAAACTTCCATAATGAAGTTTAGGTAAATTATTCAAAATAATCGATATTTGCAAAAACGTTACCGGAGGTTCAAGTTCACTATCTGCATGTGGCTGAATGAGCTGTGACTCGATTCACTTTGGTGGAGAAGGAATAAAATTAATTTCATAAGTGATAACAAAATCCCAGGCTTTAACGTCAAACTACAAAAGTCTTCTTTTTAATAGAACACAAGCGCTAGAGGAAAAAGAAGCATGTCATAAACTAGTCATACTTTTAAATAAATGACATGCATGAATGGAGTGGAAAAGAATTTTATTGATATATAAATCTTTCCAGTTGAAGTCATATACTTACTTTCCCTGATGAACAACTTCATCTCAGATAACAACATGTTTTTCAAAAGGAAGTGAAAAAATGAGAGGAAATGTGTAAAGGCTCGCGAAGGTGACCTTTGAAAAGTTGGGTCAGCTATTCGCAGGGTCCATTTTCACTATACGTAGCAGATAGGAAACTGCTGAAACATTCGCATACCACAAGGGTCGAAGAAACCACCTTGGTGACAAGACACGGGCTGGCAAATGCGTTTTCAGCAAAGAACGTTCTAGAAGCTGAACCAGTTACAAAATCCGGTTTTTGAAGGATGCTTCTTAATAATGTATGGTGTGTACGTGTACTTCGTGACGCCTTGAAGTACAGAGGCGTGTCTTGCCGAGCTTTGACCTCGAATGATGTCATACAAAAGTACGTTCGTTCGTGCGTTACATAATGAATATAATGGGAGGAACTGTTGTTCGAATTGGACTTGTGAGATCCGATTCATGTGTGTCTGAAGATGTGAGTGATTTTTCACATGGAGACTGTCCCAGAGGACTTGTGGAGTGAGTAAGAATTCATATACGTTTTTAGACTTTGTTTTTCAGAACTGTGAACACACGGTATCTCCTGTGACAGTGGAATATGTATTTCTGCAAATTTTACATTGTATGATTTTTTAATGTGACGTTTTTTTTCACAGGTATTTCTGTTCCACTCCATTCCTATTCTTTTTCCTCTCTCTCCTCCTGAGGATGATGAGTGGTATGACATTTGAGATGACCTGTTTTAATTGATTGAAAGTTTCATGTTTTGACAGATGAGTTATTTTCTGTAATTGGGGTTTATGATTTTGGAGCATTATTTCCTTAGAAGATTTTCTGATAGTTATGTGAAACATTGGATTTCATTTTTCGTAATTTTTTTAAGAAGTTATTTTTCGTTGATTTTTGTCAATAAAGGGTTTTAGTTTTGTACTTAGTATCTCATTCCAGTAGTCCTTAGATTTTAGTTAGGAAAGATATAACTTACGATGCCGGCTCACGTTACTGCTATCACACAATGTCTCGATAAGCGAGATCAAACCTCTGTTCATAAAACAGAGACTTAAATCAATTTGTATAGGCTCAGAAAGGGCCGTTACAAATGTATCATTTGGAATTTGTTCCTTCCAATATCGATGTTGACTCTTCCAGCTAAGACTGGACAAAATCGGAACCTGGCTTTCCGGAGAAAAACTTCTCCGTATTGACAAATATTCCCAGAATTTCCTCAGCCAAACAAATGCAAAAAGTCAATATTGAGGACGCCATTAGGGAAGATCTCAATGGCTGGTCACCAGGCAAGAGCGCATTATATATTGACAGGAAGCAGTTTTGTAAATCACTTTTCCCAAGACGGTCATGTGACTCTGCATACCAGATTGCCCCGGAATTTCTTCTTCCGTTCGTAATAATCCCCAGATTGGGACTATTAGGGTATCCTCTTATTCCGTGCTCCTCTTATTCCGTGCTTCTGGATTTATAAAAGTCAAAAACCTGACGATTTACTTAGCGTGAAACAGGTGTATTTTGATCAAATAGACGAAAAAAATCATATTTCTTCAATATTTTAAGAATATTTTAAATACCTTTTTTATTTTAAATACGTGACATATATTTACACATAAAGGAAAGTAATTTTATTAATGATCGGTTACTGTTAAATTTAAAAACAATTAATTGACACTTATTTCAAAATGGCAAAGGAACTATAGTACAACAAAATAAAATCTACAAGATCTGCAAAAAACACAGAGAAATTGTTTTATGTTCTTTCTTGGCTCCCCAGATTACTAATATGATTCAACGTAGTTCATCAACATTTCAAATTATTACATTTAATTCCCGTTGTTAGAGTAAATAACTAAGGGTAACTAGATTTAATTAAAATAGCATGCAACCGTTAACTCCAATGACTAAAATTCGTGTAAAATAATAACGAAAATAATCTCAACTACTTGAGTTTAATTTCAATAATAAAACCGATGATAACTCCTTAATATTCAAAAGAATTCCTCCTCATATCACCAACAGACCCAGCTAACTGCCCTCTGTGAGCCAGCTGAAACTTCTGGGTGTGATGAGCTGAAAGGGCAAAGGTAGGTCAGAGCAAATCGAGCATCCTTGATTTCACAAGCAAAAGTGAACAGTGGCAACCCACCTGGCGTCACATCAGAAAGAGATCAATTGAATTCACTGAAATTGTTCATTCATTAATCAATGCTATTCGATGCAACGTTAAAGTAATAGGATTCTCTGGCGGAAGGGATTAAATTATCTTGGCCGCTGATGTTGCAAAAAGCGTTGGGTATCGATGGCTTTTTGCAAACGGAATTAATTTCTGTTAATATAATAGAAACATCACCAACCCCAGACCCTGTACACACTCCCCATTCCCTCTCCTCACTCTTCGTTTTTGTCTTCTCCCTCTCAGTGCTCACAGGTGAAGAGTACAGCCAATATGTACCATATTAACTCTGACAAACACACACACACACCATGTTATGCTCTATAAAAATCAAGTTACTAATAACTTTTTCTCAGAGGTATTTTTCTAGAATCATCTTTCAAATATTGGTAAAGGTTTAAACAATATGCTTGGATGAATCAGGACACTTAGTAACCATAGATATCTGACCTGATAATATAGTGTCTGAACATATATAAAATTTTTGCTTAGTCTGAAATGGCAAAAGAGAACATTACATATTTACTACGCATTTATTTTTCACAATTTCTTTCCGTTTTCATAATTTCATGACCAAAAATGGAACAAGTCTCTAAATTGGGACATTCAACTATCTAGTGGCTTGTCGACAAGGTGACAAAATAGTCACTATGACAAAACAGTCACTTTGTAGAAAATGGGTAAAGTTTCCCAAACAGGAACATTGAAACAACTGTCCTACAGATAAAGTGACAAAACAGTCAATGGAATATGGCTCAGGTCCCTAGACAGAGAAACTTACCAACAAATGTCCTAAACACAAGGTTAATAAAACTTTCTATGGAAAATATATCATTGCTGATGAGCACTATGTGTAGGTGTATGAAGGTCCCATGTTGCACAAGTTTTTCTCCAGAGAGACTAATTCATACTCTTTAGCAGCTCAAGTATGAATGTGGTAGTGACACATTTTTTTGAGTCAATCCACTTTTTGGAAAAATTTTTTACTCGAAATACTCCTTTTTTCCTTTTTGAGAGGATGAGGATGCACTCAACCGTAGAATATTCCAGTTTCTGAAAGTCTTTCAGGATGAGGTTGCCTAGCCCCAGTCTCTCTTCTTTTTTTCTTCAACCCCTCCCCGCCATCCTCCATTCACTGCTAAAACATTTGGTCAGTGGTAGGCCAGGATCGAACCACAGACCTTGCTAATGTGACCTCAGCTCTACACAACTGAGCTATCTCACATTGCATATACATATAAATACACACACACACACATATATATATATTACTAAATTTAGTTACAACCAGATGAAGGCTTTGAAGAATTTTTTTAGGGTACTCAACCTTCTATATTTTTCCCGGTCAGGTTAAAAGGTGTCTAGCTATAAATTCTAGACAAGACTTCTTCTCTTTGCCTTTTACTATTTTGCCTTATTTGTGTAGTAATCACGTATATCATTTGATTCTTACGTTTTCAAACAATAGAGATCAGGGGATTTCTAGAAGGAAAATAATATTGGCAGACGACACTCTTAATGTATATCTGAAAACCACAATAATTATGCCACTGAAATTCAGGTACATTTGAAAAAATAAATTTTTAATTTTCTCAACTTTCAAATATTTTTTTCCTGACAAAAGTTACGGGTTTTAATATTGTTATTGTGAGTGGGTCTTTTTTCCGTTCTTCTTTTAAAGCACATTGTTTGTGAATTCTTTTGAAGCAGTCAGACTCTGTTCACTTCAGAAAGTTATTTCTTTCCATACTTCACTTTAGCAGATTTTTAATAATTTCTGGATAGCTTATGTCTCAGTTTATGGATATTTCTATTTTGATGTATAATAATGTAAACATCATCCAGACCTGTTGATTGATCATAATGGAAAGAAAAGAATGACCCAGATTCCTCCTGAAATGTCAGATATTCATACGAGCAGAAATGCAAATAATCTTGGGTATTTATGGTGAAAAACTTTTTTCTTTTCTGTCTTTCTTCCTTCTCTTAAGAGCTCTAAAGGCTTAGAATTCAAAAGGATTTAGAGTGAAGTTTCTCTCCTTGCCAAATTGCCAACCAATTGGTTTCCTTTATTTTATGCAGGAACCAATTTGCCCATGCTCTAGAAGAGAAGAAAGAAAGGATGAAGTTCTAATGTTCTGTAAAACCGAATCTGGGCAGAGAATCAAAGATAGTGGTCGAAGGAAAAGCAAATCACTGAATTGAAGACGTTGATTTATACTGAGTAAAAAAAAGGGGGTTAGGGGCATTGAATTTGACTTGGTAGACTTCATATAGATCATCCAGGAATCAGAAATGTGCATCAGAGTGAGAGTGCGTCTGCTCGAATTTAGGTAAATCGAAGTCATTAAGAAAAATGTAAATATGAACGACTGAGCTTCAGTAGATTTTTTTTGCTTCTTGATTGCGTGTGAGGTTAAATTTGACTGACGCCTCTCAACCAGGTTCAATCCTTACTTATTTCCTGTAATTACTACTAATGATTAATAAATCTCATATTTTTGAGACATAAGTTAGTTACTCATTACTACTACTTTCTGGTAGTGTAAAAAGGCTTATTTTTATTTAGCTCTGAAACTTTCTAATAAGATTAATATCACTAAATGGTTTACGAATGGTTTCCCAACTCGCTGCCTCCTCCCGTTCTTTTGTTTAGAAAGACTGAAAGTGATAAAATGATCCTGTCAACAACTTGGTTCGCTGGTCAGTGAATAAAGCTCATAGTCTATTTTTTCTGAATTAAAGCAACCTCAAAAACGATCACCACAGTAATCTATAAGACATATACATACATACACTCTCTTCTTACCTCCCCCTTCTCTCCCCTCCCCTCACCCATTCAATTCAATGTAAATAGAACATGGCACACGGCAAGGTTTCATTTTCTGCCTCGTGCATATTTTATGGAAGGTACAGAGATGGTAGGTTTTACATTTCTTTGTTTACCTGAAAGCAACGAGCTTAATTTATTCCTGAATAAATAAAATCATGGCCTTAATGTAAAAGCATGTTATACAATGCCCGAGATCTGTGTTGAGAAATCAACTAACTTTCATCAAGTCTCCCTTCAGCGCCTCCAAGAGATGTCGTCACCCATGAAAGTATCTGAAATTTGCACTGGCAACAGCAGAGTTTTTTAGAAATTTGTTTTGCTTTTATGATCATTCCATTTATGATTCTTCGATGTTTGTATAACAATCAAAGCTTTTACCAAGAGAGCGTTACAACAAAGCAAATTGTCATATGGGTCCTGGACGTTTGACATTTGGAAATGACCTTTTGCTCGTTTTCACCTCCGTCCGGGATAAGGCTGACATAGCTCACATATTCGAACTTTCAAATAATTTTCCAAAACAGACGGAACAGAAATCTCACTCATTTTAACGCCAAAGTACCAAGAGAAAGGCAGCCAAAAGTTGTTTTGGAAAAAAAGTGTCCAATCAATGACAATAATTAATGATTTGATGTACTAATAATTTTCTCATAAAAAATAAATACCCAGGCGCGCGCGTACACACATACAAGCACCACTACCAGATAGTACCCATCAGCTTCCAGAAATATTAAATTGCACATATAAAAGGCGCCACTGAGACCTCTAAAGAGCGTGAATGGAATACCCTTAAGGACCGTCGGAAAACATACGAAGGAATGGAGGTGGAAAGTTCAGCGCTAAACTGAAGATAAGAGGTTCATTAAATATGAATAATTCATTGGCCTTGGAGCTAAAAACGCCAGAATATGCCAACTAAATAATAAAAATGGGAACAATATGAGAGCCATATCCTTCCAAAAAAGCTCAACTTCGATTTAACTTAACATAATTCAGTAACTATAAAATAACAGACCCTCAGGCATAGTCATAAAAATCAGGACGTTATTAAATGCACACACACGATAAATTTATATATATATACATATATATATATATATATATATATATATATATATATATATATATATATATATATATATATATATATATATATATATATTACATACATGTGTGTGTGGAAGGATATCCCATACAAATTTAAAAAGGGGGAGGAGGAACAATAATACATATATATATATATATATATATATATATATATATATATATATATATATATATATATATATATATATATATATATATATATGTATGTATATACATATATATATATATATATATATATATATATATATATATATGTATATATATAAAGAAAGTATATTATATATATATATATATATATAAGACCAGTGAATTAAGGCATACCAACAAAATGAAAGCTTGAAACCCAAGAAATTGAGAAAAATGCGATGGAAAAATTTAACAAATGCGTAAAAGCCAAGATATACTGAAGTGTCCTATCTCACTGAAGAATATATATCACTTGAGAAGGCGATTTATCTCACCGCCTTCCTTTTCTTCCGACTTGTTCTGGTCCTTCCTCTTCACAACACCTCCATGGCATTCCCTCTTCACAACACTCTTCATGGTATTCCTCTTCACAACACCTCATGGCATTCTCTTCACAACACCTTCATGGTATTCTCTTCACAACACTCATGGCATTCCCTCTTCACAACATCTTCATGGCATTCCTCTTCACAACACCTTCATGGCCTTCCTCTTCACAACAACCTTCATGGTCTTCCCTCTCTTCACAACACCTTCATGGCCTCTCTTCACAACACCTTCATGGCCTTCCTTCGGCCAAACACCTCATGGCCTTCTCCCCTCTTCACAACACCTTCATGCCTCTCTTCACAACACCTCATGGTATTCTCTTCACAACACCTTATGGTATTCTCTCACAACACCTTCATGGCAGTCCTCTTTACAACACCTTTCATGGCATTCCTCTTCACAACACCTTTCATGGCATTCCTCATCACAAAACTCATGGCATTCTCTCACAACACCTTCATGGCCTTCTTCTCTTCACAACGCCTTCATGGTATTCTCTCACAACACCTTTTATGGCATTCCTCTTCACAACACCTTCATGGCAGTCCCTCTACAACACCTTCAAGGCATTCCTCTTCACAACACCTTCATGGCATTCCTCATCACAAAACCTTCTGCGGCATTCTCTTCACAACACCTTCATGGCCTTCCCTCTTTCACAACACCTTCATGGCTTCCTCTTCACAACACCTTTCATGGCCTTCCTCTTCACAACACCTTCATGGCCTTCTCCTCTTCACAACACCTTCATGGCCTTCTCTTCACAACACCTTCATAGCTCTCTTCACAACACCTTCATACCTTCTCTTCACAAATACCATGGCCTTCCTCTTCACAACACCCTCATGGCCTTCCCTCTTCACAACACCTTCATGGCTCTCTTCTACAACACCTTCATGGTTATTCTCACAACAACACCATGGCATTCCTCTCACAAACCTTCATGGCATTTCTTCACAACACCTCCATGGCATTCTCACAACACCTTCATGGCATTCCCTCTTCACAACACCTCCATGGTATCTCTAATTTCACAAACACCTCCATGGCATTCCCCTCTTCATAACACCTTTCTCATGGCATTTCCTTTCACAGCACCTATGGAGTATTCTCTTCATTAAATACTGTGGCAAAGATGAGAAGCTGCCGAATACAGACGAATGGGCATGTTGTGAATGATGGTAATATGTATCGCCTGCAGAAGTGTTAATCCTTATGGTGCTGATCATACAAAAACGAATACTCACACTTTGGGAGAGAGAGAGAGAGAGAGAGAGAGAGAGAGAGAGAGAGAGAGAGAGAGAGAGAGAGAGAGAAAGAGAGAGCGCATAAGACCAAAGTCATTATCTAAATTTATATCCAATTTTAATGTGGTGATATGTATCCAAGTGTCATAGCCCCTATTCTCAGTGATTTAATCAAATTTTCAACGTTCGTTACTCGATAAATTTATATTCTCCCTAAGCTTGCATCAACACGTATTCATCCCTGGAGTCTTGATAAGAAGACAACGCATCAGGAAGGTAAGGAAAACGGTCTGTTTTGCATCTCGCTTCGCAAAAGAATTTCAATTAATTGAGTAACAAAGGATGTCAAGTTGTTTCACGAACAAGAGGAAATACGAGTAAATACAGCACTTAACGATGAAGCTAATGATACAACAAAGCAGAAGGACGTTACTGTCCATTAATACAAAACCTGAGCTGAAATATGAATAGAACAGAAGCCTTATAATTACAAACGAAACCAACCACCGGGAGTGCATTGGATGACAGATACTGAAACTGGACCTATATCATTACTTTGACTAATGAAAGTTAAACTTAGAAATGAGAACCAAAGAGTCAGTTTTTCACTGGGAGGTCAAATGACATTTGAAAAGTTTTATTTCAAACGTTATTGGAAGCTACATTGGCAAAAAATTTTCAGAGCATGGCAAGGACAGTATGTTTCACACTGTGAGAAAGTTTTTTTATACAGTACGGAAGAAATACTTTTTTGTTACTAAGAGATGAGTTTGAAAGAATTCAAGATTAGTCTTTAGATGTCACATGTTGCATACTCAGGCCGACTTCCGCTATGTATACCACTCAGTATTAACGCAGGAGAATCTATGCACAAGGCACTAAATAACATATAAGATTTTTACTGTAGGAAGTATGATAAAGTGCAAATTCGTGATAACCAGCATTTTTCTAGATAAACAAATCTGAAGTCTTTTATACGCTGATAGCCTAATTCAATCACCCACCCATTCTGTAAAGTGCTTCACACTTTCCTTCAGTAGTAGAGAGAAATATGATCTTGGTTACAGGTGACATCACAGTTAAAGACTTCAGGTTTGTATATCTAAGGAATATGAAAATTACAGTCAAAAGCAATTTGTTCCTGCAAGAATGAAAACTTTTCTCTGCCCCAGATGAGCTTGGGCAGCTACACATGTTGAGCAACCTCTACACGCCCTATGGAGAAGTTTCCAAGCACTTACAGGTAGGAAGAGATAAAAGTGTTCTGGCTTTGCCAAATACCTGCCCTCAGCACTTGTGACACCAAGAAGTTCCTCCCGAATGCTGGGGACAGCACAGTGTCCCTGACTCCATGAGCCCTCATACAAAACATAAAGCTGTCATACACTGAACAATTCATTTTCCTACCAGAGTAAGATGATGTTCTTGGACACCACCTTCTGTAACTTCTGTACCTACAATGGATTGAACTTGCTGAATGGCTGAGCAGTAGCCTTTACAGCAGAAACAGAGAAGAACTTGTCTCAGCAGAAGTAAATTAGAAACCCTGCAATCTCCCTGGAAGAAAAAGGTAACTAGACAGATACTCCTTGAAAACACCAACCACGTTAGTCAACTTTGCCTGAGACATTTGCTGCAGACTTGACAATACCTGACACCCCCGACAGCAAGCACAAAATGAGATGCTGGATAGTTTCCTGCCAAAAGTGCAAGTGACTCTAAGGGCTTGGTGGAACCTTAGCAGATGTGGCTGCCAAAGCAACATGGTCACAGGAGTAGTTCTCACAGCATCTTGATAAGAAAGCCCAGCAGACCATTGGCCACTCAGCATATGGCCAATGAGGAGCCACCAAAATCATCCTGAAACAGGTTAATCACTCAGTGGATGGGACTGAGCAGAAGTAAGTCATATACATTATGGTTATCCCCAAGGTTGCTGGAAGACTCAATAACAGCCCAGGTCTCCGCACTAAAGACAGAACATAGGAGCTTTGGTTTCATTGCATGGTGTACAAATCAATCACCAGGGGTCCCTAAACCTTAACAGCCTTTCTGGTACATGAGGGTGTAGGGACCACTCTCTCCCCAAGACCTGACTCTGGTGGCAAATGAGGTGGTCTAACATCACATTCCAACATCCTATGATGTGTTTGGCTGACAGCTCATTAGTGTGGTGAACCACCCACTTGCACACCTGCCTTACCAGTAGAGAGAGAGAGAGAGAGAGAGAGAGAGAGAGAGAGAGAGAGAGAGAGAGAGAGAGAGAGAGTCAACAAATTCTTTGCTTGTTAACATGTCATCATGGTCATGTTGCCACTCAACAACACCAAGTAACTCATCAGCTGGATTCTGGAATACTACTAATGAAATGATCTAAAGGCAATAAAGATGAAAAAGTCAATGATAAACTTCCAATTATCTTTTCAGCGCATTCAGAAACAAAAGTATCTCTGGAAGGCCGAGTTCAGCAGAACTCCCACAAAGAAGTTCCAATCATCCAACCTACAAGCAAGATTTCCATCACTTCCTGGAAGGTGTCAGAGCACAGATGGATCTACCTGTGAAGCATGAGTTCCTCCAAGAATGACAAGTGATCAAGAAGGATCTGCCAAAGCTGCCCCGAATGTAGGTAGGGCCATCAGTGCACCCAGTGTGGTGCAATGTAGGCATTACCCAAAGGTGGTTTGCAGCATCCCTTCAGCCCCGCAGCTGCACCCACTTTATAGCCTTTAATTTACCTCTCTTCCCACTTCCTGTCTTCCATCTTGTTGTTTAACCAACCCAACTCCCTCTTTTCACTGTTATAAGTGTTTAATGGCTAGAAGTGCCACAGTGTTTAGCTGTATTGCCAATGCCAAAATGAGCTGGTGTTCCTGTCATGACAGGAACTGCACTGATAATTCCCTGGACTTGCAATTCCCAGAGTCAATGAGATGGCCCACTGCACCTATCTTATTGATCAGCATGTCCATTTAGTTCCTCCCTACACCAACAACTTTCAGAACTTTGCCTTATCTTACTGCAAAGAAGACACCAGGAAAGTCGAAATCCACCAGTATATTGAGCCATTGGCTCGACCACTATGAAGCTTGGAGCGAAGGCAAGGCAACCAACTGTACAGCTCCTGCTTTGGCAGCCGAGAAAAAAAATCCCTTCCGCATGAAGCTGTTCAAAAGAAAGATTGTCAGTCAGTCCATAAACTTACAAATATATATGTTCGCTGCCATGTCAGGGGTGTGGAAGCAGCTTAGATAAGCAACAGGAGGAAAGATAGTTCTCTGGCCTGGATAGGTCCGCCTGTAAGGTCAGGTCTTAGCATCCAGTAGGGAGTAATATTTCTGTTGCTATATCGGAGGCAGGGAAGCAGCTTGGATCTTGACTGGATGCCAGGAAATCTATCATCTCAAAAAGTCATTCATTATTAAATGGATGTATTGATGCAAGAATTAGAGGAAGGGCGTCAGACGTAGCCATAACATTGTGGGATGAATTTAAAGGCAGTGAATGGATTGTGGAATGGCCAATATTGGCAGATAAACTAGTAATGACTGCGGATACTGAAGGGAAACTGGAGCAGTAAAACAACGTGACCATATGAGAAGTTCATATATTTGATATCGTGGAGGTGATTTGCGCTTGTTATTAATATACAAGCTCATCAAATTCTGACCTCTTAAATGTTGCTGAATCAGAGAAGAAGTGTTAGAGAGATGAAGAAAGTCGATAAAAGCAATGTAACCATATATGACTCAACCAAACCATCCCTGTTGTCGGCTGTAAAAGGTGATTAAATAAAATTTTCATTTCTACGATTATTTCTATGGAAAATAATACGTCAACCACAGCAGATGCAGCCTAAACTGAGCTACAGAAAAGCGCTAGTAATGAACCTAGGAATATTAAAAAAAAAAAAAATTCTCAGTCATGAATCTGAAAAGAATTTCATTGATAAGGAGCGGGTCTCTGTGTAATTTAATTTACTTTAATTTCAAGAACAGAGAGAGAGAGAGAGAGAGAGAGAGAGAGAGAGAGAGAGAGAGAGAGAGAGAGAGAGAGAGAGAGAGAGAGAGAGAGAGTTTATCAAGTCTATTGTCTGAGAAATGAATTTCCGGGGTTTGAATTGGATTTCTTCCCTGATAACGGGGATTCCCCGCATCATCTCCAAAAAGGGATTCGGTTTCCCAGATTTCCTTCAGCTTCTTTCCTTACTCTGCGTTTCGAAACGTGATGTGGTTCCCCATTCTCGCTGAATTTAAGTCAACAAAATATTACTGCTTTCATTCGTATCTCTCACGAGATCAAAAGACATCCGTAAAACCAGGGTTTATAAAGATAGAGATAAAAATACGAACCAAAGGAACAAGAACATGGCTGAAACTAATTGAAAGAAATCATAGCAATGATTAATCTTGGGATGTACAGGCCACAAGAAAATATCTTTGCTCATTTGATAACATAATAACTGAGGAAAATGGCTCTCACACGTCAGCTGAATCAATGGCGATTTCAATAAATCCCTCAAATTTTTTTATAATAACGCCTTCATGTAATGCACAGTCCAGAGACTGTTTCTAGCGCTCTGAAGGCATCCTGTGGAGCATCCGATTCAAAAACGTTCTCTTTATCTTTAGCATTTCAAAATTAAGAAATTATTCATGAGCAAAAAAAGTAATAAAACTAACAAGGTTAGCTTGCCTGTTTCAAAAGCATTTTAGCTGAATGATTCTAAGCGATCATTTTACATTCACCAGGGTCACGGGAATCAGGTCAACAAGTATATGAATATTGGAGGGGATTTTTTTCATTGGCTGAAGAAAGACTGACTTTACCGGGGAAAATTTTACAGTCAGATGGTTTCTGTAATTACTCACTTTCATATCACACAAACACAGGTATTAAGATCGTCATAACGTTCCCAAGAAACTTCTTCTTCTTCCAGTCATCACTGATAAATATCTGAACGACTGTTACTGTAATCGACATTTTGGCGGTCTAAAAACGCCCAATTCTACGATATCTTAACTGTTTCCACAATTGTGGTGGAATGATTTTAGCCCTTCAGGTTTAAGGCTACTAAATAAATTTAGAAGAAATTTGAGATATTTCGGTGCAAATAATAGGCTAAATTTTCCTTGAATTCTCCATTTCCTTTGCTCAGCCACTTATCATCATCAACCCTGCCTGTTCTTCTCCCTTCTCGTAATTCGATAGATTAATAATTCGCTGTGACCTTAGTAAATTCCGTAATTATTCCTTCAACTACAATATCCCACAACCTGCTTAATTCCAGAAGAGGAAAGCTGTGTGGAAATAAGTGAACATTTTTCCGAAAGGAAACAAGACAAATTAAATCAATGGCTTCCCCAACTAATAATAATTAAGGCTTGCTAAGACTCTGGTTATATAAAGATTATCTTGTTTAGGTGGCCGAATTTTTTAGCGTAATTGTGCATGGTTAAAAGAACATTTGCATGACTTGTTCCGTGGTGCTAACCTTTAGACGTCCAGACCTGCCGTGTATGTGGGTTTTATTTAACTTTCCTTTCTGTGTTTATGTAAGATACTTATATAATTATACTGTTCTTTCAAGTTAGTCAAGTAAAATTCATATACAGTTGTTTGATTTTACCACTGACATTAGTGAAACCAGTAATTCCGTTGTCTTTCTCTCGAACCACAAGCTGCTGACCCTTTTGAACCACATGTGGGTGGTGGAGGACCTCGACAACAAAAAGTGCTCATTAGCCAAACCACACCATTAATGAAGATCAACTAGACCACCATATTCTACTTATGATACACGTTCTTTGACTTTCACACCAACATTCTTCCTGGACCTGAAGTCCTTTCCCATTGGCTATGCCGTATTTTCTTTGCTATGCAGTTAAAACCTTCTTATAAAGAAAACCCGTCAATTTCTCCATCCAAGAAAACCACAAGAGTCATGCATTACGAATTAATTTTTGTTGCTTGTGACTGAATGACAAGTTCAGTTCTGAATTATTATTATTATTATTATTATTATTATTATTATTATTATTATTATTATTATTATTATTATTATTATTATTATTATTATTATACAGAAGATGAACCCTATTCATATGGAACAACCCCAATAGGCCACTGACTTGAAATTCAAGCTTCCAAAGAAGTAAGAGGAGGTAAAGGGAACTGCAGAAAGAGATTCCACTTATTAAAAAGGAAAAAAATTAATTTGATAAATAGATGAAAATGTATTAAAATGCAGGAAGACTAGCATTAGGGTAGTCATGCATTGCATCTTCGCTTGAGCTTCTGAAGTTCGAACTACACGACACCCTCTGGGAGGCTGTTACATAGTCCAACGGAGTGAGGAATAAAGGACCTATGGAACCGAGAAATTCGACATCGAGTCACATTTACTGCATATTAGTGCTGTTGTTCAGCAAATTCCGATCTCTTTGGCAGATAAGGATCAGGGATCAACTGTGAATGTGAAAGATCACTGTTGAAATACAACTTC
This sequence comes from Macrobrachium rosenbergii, assembly GCF_040412425.1. Classification (NCBI taxonomy): domain Eukaryota; kingdom Metazoa; phylum Arthropoda; class Malacostraca; order Decapoda; family Palaemonidae; genus Macrobrachium; species Macrobrachium rosenbergii. The sequence continues at coordinate 41,426,286 of NC_089766.1, forward strand.
TAAAAAAGTGACAGACAAGAGGCCATCCGTCAATGGTCCAAGTCATAACTGCTCCTATTAGGAAACAGAAACCTACCACCACGAACCACTCTCTCTAAACGAGATAAATCTCTGGCAGAAGCAGACATCCACACTTGAGAACAGTATTCCAGTAAAGGAAGTACAAATGACCTAAAACAGGTTGCACTGATTTTATCAGACATAAATATATGAGGCCTTACAAACAATACGTAACTTTCGTGCAGCATTTGCTGAAACTTTCATTAGATGTTTCCCAAAAGTTAAATGAGTTAAAAGTTATACCTAGAAAAGTTAAAGCTTCAGACTCAGTCAGCAAAGTTCCATCCACCTGAAGGGGAGGATGGGGTGGGAAATCTGTAAGAGATCTCCTAATCAATAGTGTTTTCATTTTACTGAAGTTCAGCCTCGTGCCCCACCGACTACACCATTCCCTGAGTAAGTCCATGTCCCGATTGAGGCTGAGGGCAGCTTCATTTCTCATAAGTGGCGACTTTACTACACCCACAGGCCTACAACCACATCACTTGTATATATATACACTAAAAATAACAGTGGACCAAGAACACTGCCTGTGAAACTCCAGACACAACAGGTCTTGGTTCACTAAAGGTCCCATCCACAGCAACTCACAAGGCCTACCTGTAAGTGAAATCTCAAAGTAATCCTGAAACATATCCACTCACCCAGGGTCCTCAAGTTTATACTAAGTGCCTTGTGATTTACCAAATCGAAAGCAGCACTATAATCTATTTGAATTGCTCTGAACTCAAACCCTTAACAAAAATTCCCTTGCAAATGGCAATGAAGTTCAGAACTACACTGGATCTACAATAACATTCCAATGATGTAAACAATTAGCCAGAGAGGGAAATATCCAAGGCGATTATGTCTTTTTCTGGGTGTTCACGTCACATACAATTGTTCAATTAGTAGGCAAGAATAGAAGAAAGTTTAAAAATTTACATTTACTAAGATTTATAGTTTCGTACACTTTCTGATGAAAACTAGTATATCCAGTCATCAAATCACAACCACTGAAAGAGAGCAAAACCTGTTTCCTGGGTTACAGCACTTATGAGAAAAAATTAACATTACAATCTGCTTATTCCATGTGTGATTGAGGGGTATCTTTTATTCGTAAAGTAAAATGAACCGAACACCCGATAAGACAAAATGGATGCTATGATACTATATGCATAGATCTTTCAGTTCTCGTTGTTGCCTAGTCTATGAAGCAAGTGACTTAGACACCAACACCAAAGGCAGACACAGTAATGCGCCAATCAAGTTCCTGGATAGATAGATGACTGCACACAAGGAACCTTTTGTTAAATGTGTTAGCGGTCAGTTAACCCCAACAGAAAACCAAGAATCATATTCTAATCCAGTCTCTTGGGAAGGTAACAACACATCTGCCCGCTAGTTAACCGTTATTCCTTCTCGATGTTATTTCTTTGTAATGTTTGAATTTTTGTCTTAGAATTAATTACCATTCAACTGTTTTGTACTGAGCATGATTTTCAATCTTGAGATAGAACATTTGATTAACAAACGTGGGATATGAAAGTAAGTTCGTTTTTAGAAGCCTACGATGCAATACGATGCTGTCTGTCAAAAGTGGGAACCTATATGATAGGCCTACCAGACGATGAACCCGTCACTAATACTAAAACGTCCCAGACGTCAGGAAGCATCAGAAGCAGAAATGGCATTGTTTTTCTAATTTCCCATCTTATTTTGTTCATTTCAGAGGTTCAGAGATCGTTAAATTTGTTGTTATTTTTTATTTCTTGCCTACCACTCAAAACTGAGTAAGAAACCCAAAACAATGAATTATTAAATATAATAAAACCTAGAAAATACAATAACTAAATTTCTAAACAAACTACCAGACACAGCAAACTTGGTCAATCCGTAACGGTACCGATTAGCTGGTCGTACATAAAACATTCATAAAGATGAATAATCTTAAACTTAGTTCCATCCAGTAGGAAATATATGTTACGTTTTGCTCTTCCCATAAGCGAGAGATTCCCTGCAGGATTCAAGAGGTAAATAAAACTGCACCGAATTGCTTGCATCTGGTGAATTCACCTAGCCCTGAACTTTTTCTGTTCATTACTCGTACTCACTTGTACTAATGTTGATGAATTAAAATCTGGTACAGACACAACACAAATATCTACATACATTATATATATAGCATTATATATATATATATATATATATATATATATAGAGTAGTATATATATATATATATATATATATATATATATTATATAATCATATATATTCATATACACGTGTGCATCGTATGTTCCTGTTACAGCGAGCAACCCTTCCTTCAATTGAAACTTATTTGTAAAAAGTAGGAGAAAAATTATTCAATGATTTGGAGACTATTGCAAAACCTTGGTTGCGAAAAATTTAGCTCCAAATGGGGTGGTACTGAGGCAGGCGGAGACGCAAAGGAATTTGACAAGTTTGTTGCGATCAGATATTATCTACTTCTGGTCACCATTAGCATTTTGTCCTTGGTGGCTTTTGTTCAAAATGAACCAACGCGAGAATCCCAGCAAAGAAATCATCCGAGTGAGATTTAGAATTTTTTATACGTTAATACCCACAGAAGTTTTGTGCAGGTAACTGCAATGTCAACTTGTACCTTATGAAAGTACCAACGTATCTACGCTTGATTCGTGACTCATATCACAGTCTCACAACTTTACACTTCCATCTCATGCCCTTTCTTTGACACGGATCAATCTATTCATTAAGAAATTAATTAAGCTAAGGGACAAGGCAACGTCTCTTTTTACGTGTAATGAAATAAAAAGTTAATTAGCGTAGTGAACTTCTTGAGCCTGTAATTATACCAACAATACAGAGATAAAATTATCGCGCTCTAAATGGGTTTTGAAAGATAGTTACGTATTGCTAAACCCATTTAGAGGCGCGATAAATTTCCATTCTGTATTGTTGGTATAATTACAGGCCTGTAGAAGTTCACTACGCTAATTAACTTTTTATTTCCTTCAAAGGGCGTATTTTGTCCCTTAGCTTAATAATTTCTTAATGAATAGATTGATCCGTGTCAAAGAAAGTGCGCGAGATGGAAGTGTAGCCGTGAGACTGTGATATGAGTCACGAATCAAGCGTAGATACGTTGTACTGATAAGGCATAAGTTGACATTGCAGTTACCTGCACAAAACTTCTGTGGGTATTAACGTATAAAAAATTCTAAATCTCACTCGGATGATTTCTTTGCTGGGATTCTCGGGTTGGTTCATTTTGAACAAAAGCCACCAAGGACAAAATGCTAATGGTGACCAGAAGTAGATAATATCTGATCATGACAAACTTGTCAAATTCCTTGTGTCTCTCCGCCTGCCTCAATTACCACCCCATTTGGAGCTAAATTTTTTTCGCAACCAAAGTTTTACCAATAGTCTCCCAGGAATCATTTAGAATGATTTTCTCCTACTTTACAAATAAGTTTCACTGAAGGGAAGGTTGTTGCTCACAAATATGTGAGAGGCATGCGTGCACACGTGTATATGAATATATATGATTATATAATATATATATATATATATATATATATATATATATATATATATATATATATATATATATATATATATATATTATATATATATAATGTACAGATATTTGTGTTGTGTCTGTCTCTGTGATTTTTAATTCATCAACATTGAGTACAAGTGAGTACGAGTAATGAACGAAAAAGTTCATAGAGACTAGCAATGTTCACCAGATGCAAGCAATTGGTGCAGTTTTTGTTACCTCTTGAATCCTGCGGGAATCTCTCGCTTATGGGAAGAACCGGCAATAACATATATTTCCTACTGGATGGAACTAAGTTTAAGACGGCTACCATCTTTATGAATGTTTTATGTACATGTAGCTAATCGGTACCGTTACGGATTGACCAGTTTGCTGTGTCTGGTAGTTTTGTTTAGAAATGTTTTGTTTAGTTGTTGTATTTTCTACGTTTTATTATATTTAATAATTCATTGTTGTTTTGGGTTTCTTACTCAGTTTTTGAGTGGTAGACGAAATAAAAGAAGCCAACAACAAAATTTAACGTCTCCCCAGACCTCTGAAATGAACAAAATAAGATGGGAAATTAGAAAAACAATGCCAATTCTGCTTGATGCTTCCTGACGTCTGGGACGTTTTAGTATTAGTGACGGGTTCATCGTCTGGTAGGCCTATCATATAGGTTCCCACTTTTGACAGACAGCATCGTATTGCATCGTAGGCTTCCTAAATGAACTTACTTTCATATCCCACGTTTTGTTAATCAAATGTTCTATCGCATCAAGATTGAAAATCATGCTCAGTACAAAACAGTTGGATAGTAGTTTCTGGGAGGTGGTCTAAGACAAGAATTCAAACATTACAGAGAAGAAATAACATCGAGAAGGAATAACGGTTAACTAGCGGGCAGATGTGTTGTCCCACCTTCCCCCAGAGACTGGATTAGAATATGATTCTTGGTTTTCTGTTGGGGTTAACTGACCCTTTAACATATTTAACAAAGGTTCATATGTGCAGTCATCTATCTGTCAGGAACGATTGGCATTACTGTGTCTGCCTTTGGTGTTGGTGTCTAAGTCACTTGCTTCATAGACTAGGCAACAACGAGAACTGAAAGATCTATGCATATAGTATCATAGCATCCATTTTGTCTTATCGGGTGTTCGGTTCATTTTACTTTACGAATAAAATATACCCCTCAATCACACATGGAATAAGCAGATTGTAATGTTAATTTTTTCTCATAAGTGCTGTAACCCAGGAAACAGGTTTTGCTCTCTTTCAGTGGTTGTGATTTGATGACTGGATATACTAGTTTTCATCAGAAAGTGTACGAAACTATAAATCTTAGTAAATGTAAATTTTTAAACCAAATTAAGCTTTTTCTTCTATTCTTGCCTACTAATTGAACAATTGTATGTATTGGCATTGAACTTACCCAGAAAAAGGAACATAATCGCCTTGGATATTTCCCTCTCTGGCTAATTGTTGCATCATTGGAATGTTGACATTGAATCCAGTGTAGTTCACAGACTTCATTTGCCATTTGCAAGGGAATTTTGTTAAGGGTTTTGAGTTCAGAGCAATTCAAATAGATTATAGTGCTGCTTTCGATTTAGTAAATCACAAGGCACTTAATTATAAACTTGAGGACCCTGGAGTGAGTGGATATGTTTTAGGATTACTTCAAGATTTCCTTACAGGTAGGCAGCAGCGAGTTGCTGTGGATGGGACCTTTAGTGAACCAAGACCTGCTGTGCTGAGTTTCACAGGCGTTCTTGGTCCACTGTTATTTTTAGTGTATATATATACAAGTGATGTGGTTGTAGGCCTGTGGGTGTAGTAAAGTCGCCACTTATGAGAAATGAAGCTGCCCTCAGCCTCAGTCGGGACATGGACTTACTCAGGGAATGGTGTAGTCGGTGGGGCACGAGGCTGAACTTCAGTAAAATGAAAACACTATTGATTAGGAGATCTCGTACAGATTTCCCACCCCATCCTCCCTTCAGGTGGATGGAACTTTGCTGATTGAGTCTGAAGCTTTAACTCTTCTAGGTATAACTTTTAACTCATGTAACTTTTGAGAAACATCTAATGAAAGTTTCAGCACATGCTGCACGAAAGTTACGTATTGTTTGTAAGGCCTCATATATTTATGTCAGTGATAAAATCAGTGCAACCTGTTTTAGGTCATTTGTACTTCCTTTACTGGAATACTGTTCTTAGGTGTGGATGTCTGCTTCTGCCAAAGATTTATCTCGTTCAGAGAGAGTGGTTCGTGGTGGTAGGTTTCTGTTTCCTAACAGGAGCAGTTATGACTTGGACCATTGATGGATGGTCTCTTGTTTGTCAGTTTTTCATAAGTTGTATTTCAACAGTGATCTTTCACATTCACAGTTGATCCCTGATCCCCTTTATCTGCCAAGAGATCCAGATTTGCTGAACAGCAGCACTAATATGCAGTAAATGTGACTCGCTGTCGAATTTCTCGGTTCCATAGGTCCTTTATTCCTCACTCCGTTGGACTGTGTAACAGCCTCCCAGAGGGTGTCGTGCAGTTCGAACTTCAGAAGCTCAAGCAAAAATGCAATGCATGACTACCCTAATGCTAGTCTTCCTGCATTTTAATACATTTTCATCTATTAATTAATTTTTTTCCTTTTTAATAAGTGGAATCTCTTTCTGCAGTTCCCTTTACTTCCTCTTACTTCTTCCTAATGAACACCATATTCTTTGGAAGCTTGAATTTGAAGTCAGTGGCCCCTGTGGGCTTGTTCCATATGAATAGGGTTCATCTTCTGTAAATAATAATAATAATAATAATAATAATAATAATAATAATAATAATAATAATCATAATAATAATAATAATAATAATAATAATTCAGAACTGAACTTGTCATTCAGTCACAAGCAACAAAAATTAATTCGTATATGACTCTTGTGGTTTTTCGATGGAGAAAGTGACGGGTTTTCTTTATAAGAAGGTTTTAACTGCATAGCAAAGAAAATACGGAATAGCCAATGGGAAAGGACTTCAGGTCCAGGAAGAATGTTGGTGTGAAAGTCAAAGAACGTGTATCATAAGTAGAATATGGTGGTCTAGTTGATCTTCATTAATAGTGTGGTTTGGCTAATGAGCACTTTTTGTTGTCGAGGTCCTCCACCACCCACATGGTCTCGTGTCAGCAGCTTGTGGTTCGGAGAGAAAGACAACGGAATTACTGGTTTCACTAATGTCAGTGGTAAAATCAAACAACTGTATATGAATTTTACTGACTAACTTGAAAGAACAGTATAATTATATAAGTATCTTACATAAACACAGAAAGGAAAGTTAAATAAACCCACATACACGGTGCAGGTCTGGACGTCTAAAGGTTACACCACGGAACAAGTCATGCAAAATGTTCTTTAACGCGGCACAATTACGCTAAAAATTCGGCCACCTAAACAAGATAATCTTTATATAACCAGAGTCTTAGCAAGCCTTAATTATTATTAGTTGGGGAAGCCATTGATTTAATTTGTCTTGTTTCCTTTCGGAAAATGTTCACTTATTTCCACTGGCTTTCCTCTTCTGGAATTAAACCCAGGTTGTGGGATATTGTAGTTGAAGGGAATAATTACGGAATTTACTAAAGGTCACAGCGAGGTATTAATCCCTATCCGAATTACGAGGAAGGGAGAAGAACAGGCAGGGTTGATGATGATAAGTGGCTGAGCAAAGGAAATGGAGAATTAAAGGAAAATTTAGCCTATTATTTGCACCGAAATATCTCAAATTTCTTCTAAATTTATTTAATAGCCTTAAACCTGAAGGGCTAAAATCATTCCACCACAATTGTGGAAACAGTTAAGATATCGTAGAATTGGGCGTTTTTAGACCGCCAAAATGTCGATTACAGTAACAGTCGTTCAGATATTTATCAGTGATGACTGGAAGAAGAAGAAGTTTCTTGGGAACGTTATGACGATCTTAATACCTGTGTTTGTGTGATATGAAAGTGAGTAATTACAGAAACCATCTGACTGTAAAATTTTCCCGGTAAAGCCACAAATCTTTCTTCACCAATGAAAAATCCTCCAATATTCATATACTTGTTGACCTGATTCCCGTGACCCTGGTGAATGTAAAATGATCGCTTAGAATCATTCAGCTAAAATGCTTTTGAAACAGGCAAAAAATACCTTCTTTCCTTGTTAGTTTTTATTACTTTTTTTTTTTGCTCATGGAATAATTTCTTAATTTTGAAATGCTAAAGATAAAGAGAACGTTTTTGAATCGGATGCTCCACAGGATGCCTTCAGAGCGCTAGAAACAGTCTCTGGACTGTGCATTACATGAAGGCGTTATTATAAAAAAATTTGAGGGATTTATTGAAATCGCCATTGATTCAGCGACGTGCAAGAGCCATTTTCCTAAGTTATTATGTTATCAAATGAGCAAAGATATTTTCTTGTGGCCTGTACATCCCAAGATTAATCATTGCTATTTCTTTCAATTAGTTTCAGCGATGTGTTCTTGTTCCTTTGGTTCGTATTTTTATCTCTATCTTTATAAACTTGGTTTTATTGGATGTCTTTTGATCTCGTGAGAGATACGAATGAAAGCAGCATTATTTTGTTGACTCCCAATTCAGCGAGAATGGGAACCACATCACGTTTCGAAACGCAGAGTAAGGAAAGAAGCTGAAGGAAATCTGGGAAACCGAATCCCTTTTTGGAGATGATGCGGGGAATCCCCGTTATCAGGGAAGAAATCCAATTCAAACCCCGGAAATTCATTTCTCAGACAATAGACTTGATAGAAAGCTCTCTCTCTCTCTCTCTCTCTCTCTCTCTCTCTCTCTCTCTCTCTCTCTCTCTCTCTCTCTCTCTCTCTGTTCTTGAAATTAAAGTAAATTAAATTACACAGAGACCCGCTCCTTATCAATGAAATTCTTTTCAGATTCATGACTGAGAAATTTTTTTTTTTTTTTTTAATATTCCTAGGTTCATTACTAGCGCTTTTCTGTAGCTCAGTTTTTAGTTTAGGCTGCATCTGCTGTGAGGATTTGACATTATCATTTTCCATAGAAATAATCGTAGAAATGAAAATTATATTTAATCACCTCTTACAGTCGTCAACAGGGATGGTTTGGTTGAGTCATATAGGTACGTTACTTTATCGACTTTCTTCATCTCTCTAACACTTCTTCTCTGATTCAGCAACATATAAGATGTCAGAATTCCCAGTAGGCTTGTATATTAATAACAAGCGCAAATCACCTCCACGATATCAAATATATGAACTTCTCATATGGTCACGTTGTTTTACTGCTCCAGTTTCCCTTCAGTATCCGCAGTCATTACTAGTTTATCTGCCAATATTGGCCATTCCACAATCCATTCACTGCCTTTAAATTCATCCCACAATGTTATGGCTACGTCTGACGCCCTTCCTCTAATTCTTGCATCAATACATCCATTTAATAATGAATGACTTTTTTGAGAGATAGGATTTCCCGGCATCCAGTCAAGATCCAAGCCGCTTCCCTGCCTCCGATATAGCAACAGAAATATTACTCCCTACTGGATGCTAAGACCTGACCTTACAGGCGGACCTATCCAGGCCAGAGAACTATCTTTCCTCCTGTTGCTTATCTAAGCTGCTTCCACACCCCTGACATGGCAGCCAACATATATATTTGTAAGTTTATGACTGACTGACAATCTTTCTTTTTGAACAGAAATATGCGGCGATTTTTCTCGGCTGCCAAAAGCAGGAGCTGTACAGTTGGTTGCCTCACTGCTCCGTGGTCGAGCCAATGGCTCAATATACTGGCTTGATTTCGACTTTCCTGGTGTCTTCTTTGCAGTAAGATAAGGCAAAGTTCTGAAAGTTGTTGGTGTAGGGAGGAACTAAATGGACATGCTGATCAATAAGATAGGTGCAGTGGGCCATCTCATTGACTCTGGGAATTACAAGTCCAGGGAATTATCAGTGCAGTTCCTGGGTCATGATGAACACCAGCTCATTTTGGCATTGGCTATAAAACCATACATTGGGGCACTTTCAACCATTCAGTGCCTAAAACAATGAAAACAGGGTGTTGGAGTGGTTGACAGCAAGATGGAAAAAAGGAAAGGGGAAAGGAGGTAAAGTAAAGGCTAAACGGTAGGTGCAGCTAGGGGTCCTAAGGGATGCTGCAAACCACCTTTAGTAATACCTACATTGCACCAATACTGCGCACTGGATACCCTACCTACATTCGGGGCAGCTTTGGCAGATCCTTCTTGATCACTTCTTGTCATTCTTGGAGGAACTCATGCTCACAGGTACATCCATCTGTGCTCTGGACACCTTCCAGGAAGTGATGGAAATCTTGCTTGTAGGTTGGATGATTGGAACTTCTTTGTGGGAGTTCTGCTGAACTCGGCCTTCCAGAGATACTTTTGTTTCTGAATGCGCTGAAAGAATGGTGGGGCACACATCTCAGTGACTTTTTCATCTTTGTTGCCTTTACTTAGATCATTTTCATTAGCAAGCATTCCAGATCAGCTGATGAGTTACTTGGTGTTGTTGAGTGGCAACATGACCATGATGACATGTTAACAAGCAAAGAATTTGTTAGGCCTCTACTGGTAAGGCAGGTGTGCAAGTGGTGGTCACCACACTAATGAGCTGTCAGCCAAACATAGGATGTTGGAATGTGATGTTAGACCACCTCATTTGCCACCAGAGTCAGGTCTTGGGGAGAGAGTGGTCCCTACACCCTCATGTACCAGAAAGGCTGTTAAGGTTTAGGGACCCCTGGTGATTGATTTGTACACCATGCAATGAAACCAAGAAGCTCCTATGTTCTGTCTTCCAGTGCCGGAACCCTGGGCTGTTATTGATTATCTTCCAGCAACCTTGGGGATAACCATAATGTATATGACTTACTTCTGCTCAGTCCCATCCACTGAGTGATTAACCTGTTTCAGGATGTTTTTGGTGGCTCCTCATTGGCCATATGCTGAGTGGCCAATGGTCTGCTGGGCTTTCTTATCAAGATGCTGTGAGAACTACTCCTGTGACCCATGTTGCTTTGGCAGCCACATCTGCTAAGGTTCCACCAAGCCATAGAGTCACTTGCACTTTGCAGCAGGAAACTATCCAGCATCTCATTTTGTGCTTGGCTGTCGGGGAGGTGTCAGGTATTGTCAGGAAGTCTGCAGCAGATGTCTCAGGCAAAGTTGACTAACTAATGGTTGGTGTTTTCAAAGGAGTATCTGTCTAGTTACAGCCACTCTTCAGGAGATTGCAGGGTTTCTAATTTGCTTCTCTGCTGACAAGTTCTTCTTCTGTTTCTTGCTGGTAAAGGCTACTGCTCAGCCATTCAGCAAGTTCAATCCATTGTAGGTGTCATAGTTACAGAAGGTGGTGTCCAAGAACACCAACTGGATAGCATGACAGCTTATGTTTTGTATGAGGGCTCATGGAGTCAGGGACACTGTGCTGTCCCCAGCATTCGGGAGGAACTTCTTGGTGTCACAAGTGCTGAGGGCAGGTGTTTGGCAAAGCCAGAACACTTTTATCTCTTCCTACCTGTAAGTGCTTGGAAACTTCTCCATAGGGCGTGTAGAGGTTCCTCAACATGTGTAGCTGCCCAAGCTCCTCTGGGGCAGAGAAAAGTTTTCATTCTTGCAGGAACAAATTGCTTTTGACTGTAATTTTCATATTCCCTAGATATACAAACCTGAAGTCTTTAACTGTGATGTCACCTGTAACCAAGATCATATTTCTCTCTACTACTGAAGGAAAGTGTGAAGCACTTTACAGAATGGGTGGGTGATTGAATTAGGCTATCAGCGTATAAAAGACTTCAGATTTGTTTATCTATAAAAATGCTGGTTATCACGAATTTGCACTTTATCATACTTCCTACAGCAAAAATCTTATATGTTATTTAGTGCCTTGTGCATAGATTCTCCTGCGTTAATACTGAGTGGTATACATAGCAGAAGTCAGCCTGAGTATACCAACTATGTGACATCCTAAGGAACTAATCTTAGATTCTTTCAAACTCATCTCTTTAGTAACAAAAAAAGTATTTCCGTACTGTATAAAAAAACTTTCTCACAGTGTAAGGAAACATACACTGTCCTTGCGCCATGCTATGAAAATTTTTTGCCAATGTAGCTTCCACTAACTTTTGAAATAAAACTTTTCAAATGTCATTTGACCTCCCAGTGAAAAACTGACTCTTTGGTTCTCATTTCTAAG